>NC_083619.1:29371449-29373949 GCF_963584025.1 Labrus mixtus | reverse complement strand
CCACTGCAAGCTGCTGTCCCCGGTCCTCACCCGGTACGGGATGGATAAACAAACCGGGAAAGCGAAGCTGCTGCGGGAGATGAACCAGGGGGAGATGTTTGACTGCTCTCTCCTCGGGGACAGAGCCTTCCTCATCGAGCCGGACCATGTCTCCACCATGGGGTACGGGAAGGACCGGTCCGGGAGCCTCATCTACCTCCACGACACCCTGGAGGAGGTGAAGAAAGCCAACAGCAACAGGGAGTGTCTGATCCCGGTGCACGTGGACGGGGACGGGCACTGTCTGGTCCACGCCGTGTCCAGAGCGCTGGTGGGCAGAGAACTGTTCTGGCACGCCCTGAGAGAAAACCTGAAGCAGAACTTCAAGCAGAACCTGGACCGCTACAAGGCCCTCTTTCAGGATTTTATCGACGCGGCCGAGTGGGAGGACATCATCAACGAGTGCGACCCGCTTTTTGTCCCGCCTGAAGGCGTGCCGCTCGGGCTGCGCAACATCCACATCTTCGGTTTGGCCAACGTCCTCCACCGACCCATCGTGCTGCTGGACTCGCTGAGCGGGATGAGGAGCTCCGGCGACTATTCGGCCACCTTCCTGCCGGGGCTGGTGGCCGAGGAGCAGTGCAGGGGGAAAGACGGGAAGCTCAACAAGCCCATCTGCATCGCCTGGAGCAGCTCGGGCAGGAACCACTACATCCCCCTGGTGGGCATCAAGAACAGCGTGCTGCCCAAGCTGCCCGCCCGCCTGCTGCCAAAGGCGTGGGGAATCCCTCAGGAGCTCATCAGGAAGTACATCAAGCTGGAGCCCGACGGGAGCTGCGTGATCGGCGGCGACCGCAGCCTGCAGGACAAATACCTGATGCGGCTGGTCAACGCCATGGAGGAGGTGTTCATGGAGAAGCACAGCATCCACCCGTCGCTGGTGGCCGACGTGCACCAGTACGTGTACAGGCGGACCGGCGTGATCGGCATCCAGCCCGAGGAGGTGACGGAGGCGGCGAAGAAGTCGGTGGTGGAGAACCGGCTGCACCGCTGCCTGATCTGCGGCGCGCTCTCCGAGCTCCACGTCCCCCCCGAGTGGCTGGTTCCCGGCGGGAAGCTCTACAACCTCGCCAAGTCCACCCACGGCCAGCTGCGGCCCGACAAGAACTACAGCTTCCCCCTCAACAACGTGGTGTGCTCCTACGACCCCCAGAGGGACGTCCTCGTGCCCGATTACAAACTGAGCTCCCTCAACACCTGCAACTGGTGTCACGGCACCTCGGTCCGCCATATCCACGGGAACGGGTCGGTGGTGTACCTGGACGGGGACAGAACCAACACCCGCTCCCAGGGCGGGAAGTGCGGCTGCGGCTTTAAGCACTACTGGGAGGAGAAGGAGTACGACAACCTCCCCGAGGCCTTCCCCATCACGCTGGAGTGGGGGGGTCGGGTGGTCAGAGAGACCGTGTACTGGTTCCAGTACGAGGGCGACGCCGCTCTCAACAGCAACGTGTACGACGTGGCCATGAAGCTGGTCACCAAACACTTCCCGGGCGAGTTCGGCAGCGAGATCCTGGTGCAGAAAGTCGTCAACACCATCCTGCACCACACGGCCAAGAAGAACCCGGATGAGTACAACCCGGTGTCCATCGACGGGGCTCACGTCCAGCGGCTCACCGACGCCATGGAGACCCCGCAGGCGGCCGACCCCCAGCCGCCCACCAAGATCATCCTGACGGGTCAGAAAGCGAAGACGATCCACAAGGAGGAGCTGACGATGAGCCGGGCCGAGCGCAGCATCCAGCAGAGCGTCAGCGAGCAGGCTCTCGTCTCTCAGAAGAGACGGACGGACAAACTGAAGCAGGAGCAGACGCCGCGCGGCCGGACCACCTCCCCGAGCGGCTCGCCGGAAACCTCCTCCTCGTCCGCTCCCGCCACGCCCACCAAATCCTCGTCCCCGTCGTCGTCCAGCAAGGAGAAGAAGATCCGCGTGACCACCAGCGACGGCAGGCAGGCCATGCTGACCCTGCAGGCGCACACCACCTTCTCCGAGCTGCAGGGGAGCATCGCCAACCAGTTCGGCGTGCCGCCGCCGCAGCAGTGCATCCGCTACGGCTTCCCGCCCAAAGAGCTGTCCCCGCCGAAGGACGGCGAGGAGAACGAGCCGGTGGCGCTGCAGCACGGCGACAGGGTGACCGTGGAGATACTGAGGGGCCCCGAGGACCACAAGAGCCCCGCTTCCTCCATACCCCGGGCCTCCAGCTCGCACTCGGCGCTGCACTCGGTGAAGAGCGAGGACGCCGGCAGGATGAGCGCCCGGGAGCTTCAGGACGGCATCGACCTTGAGATGTCCTCCCTCTGTCTCCTCGCGACCTTGATGGGTAAGAATGAAAGAGTGACAGGTCTCCCCCCTGTCCCCCCTGTCCCCCCTCTAAGTGTCCCTCCCTTCTCCCCCTTTTCTCCCCCTTCCTCCTGAAACCTTTTCTACAAACACACAAAGTTGAGTTCTGTAAAAAGAAGA
>NC_083619.1:29331449-29366449 GCF_963584025.1 Labrus mixtus | reverse complement strand
GATGTTTTTCAAATAGACTAAACTTGTCAGCGGTTTTTGTGCATTTAAAAACATTATACAGGGAAATAAGTTTGGTTGAACTGGTCAGTAACTTACAAATTAGTCTAAAGATCACTATGAAAAAAATCGGGATAAAATTGTGATATGATATTTTTCCCATATTGCCCACCTCTACGAGGCGGTCGCCAAGACTGACACGTGTTCTGCCGTGGTCAGAAAGATTTAAATGAGTAGTGTTTTTTAAAAAACGATATTCGATTCAACGCTTGATATTCATGCACCAACTGAAACGGGTTGAAATGACCTCACACGAGTCTCTGATGTGTTTCAGGTTTGATGGACGGGAAGCACTGCACGCTGCCTCACCTGACGGGGAAAACGTTTGTGTACAACGCCACAGAGGAGCGGCTGGAGCTCTGTGTGGACGCCGCCGGCCACTTCCCCGTCGGCCCCGACGTGGAGGAGCTGGTGAAGGAGGCGGTGGTCCAGCTGCGCTCTGAGACGGCCTCCAGGGGCAGCAGAGAGGGCAGCCCCTCCCACGGCCTGCTGCGCCTGGGCAGCGGCGGCGTGGTCAGGAAGAAGGAGCAGCTGCAGAGCGTCACCGCCTTCCAGGGTAAAGGTCACTCTCTGGGCAGCGCCGGCGGCTCCTCCCCTCCGGAGCACCGGCCTATCACGCGTCAGCACAGCAGCGGCGTGGACCTGAGCGCCAGCGTGTCCCGAGGCCCCCCGGACCTGTCGGAAATCCCAGAGGACGCCACCCGGGAGCTGGTGCGCATGGCGCCAGGCTTCGTCACGATGAAGGACGGACGCGGCCTGGACCCGAGCCTGATGGAGCAGCAGAGGAAGAAGTTGCAGGAGATGGTCTCCTCCATCCAGGCATCCATGGAGCGCCACCTCAGAGAGCAGCAAAGCACCACTGCCGCAGGGGGCGGAGCCAGCCAGGAGCGGACAGGCGGGACTAAGACGGGCGTGAGCCAAACGACCGCCCACGACGCTCCGGCTGCAGCGGGAGCAACAGCGGGAGGGAAAACAGACGGGAAGGTGGAGGAGCCAGAGGAGATGGAGAGTCAGGACGCCGCACAGAGCAACGCCTTCGAACCCATGGACCACTCCTGATCCCTCCTGACCCCTAAGCCCCGCCCTCCGCCCCTTCCTCTCGCCTCGCCTCACCCCGGGGTCACAGCGGCTCAGGAGGGATCCTCAAGCTTTCGGTCTTCATGGTGTTTGGTTGTCGTCATGCATGACTTCAGAGCGCCCGCAGCAGCTCTCTGCAGGGCGTCAGGAGGGGGCGGGGTCAGGTGGCACGTCCTCTGCGATACGTCATTAAAAAAAAAAAAACTCCTGAGGCCGCCGCCGCGTGTGTTTGACACTCTTTGCACTTTTGGTACACACTCTGTAACCCTCACTACATTTGTTTGATCGCTGCTTTGACAGAAATTATTTTTTGCCTTTTAGGATAAAAATCGTTCTCCTCGCGTGATGATGTTTCGTAAACGGGCCATCTCCGCGGCGACGGGATCCGATCTTTAACCCCCCTGCGAGTCCCACCTGAAGACGTCCGGCTCCGGATGCGGGAGACTCATTCCTGTAGATAGAAGAAATCCTCCGAGTCTTAAATCTGCCAACGGGGGGAAGAGGAGAGCTTGCTGGACGCCCCGGCGGCGTGAACATGCTTCCTGTTAAAAGGTGCACGCTCTGCGGAGGGCGCCACGCCTCTCTGTACGCATCAACGCCTTCATCTACGCCCAGAATATCTGCTTCTCCACCTGCGGAGTGCCGAGTGAACTCTGGATCTCAAAAAGCACTTTTCATCAACCATCAATTGAAGTGGATTTAGTTTCTCTACATTCAGTGTGTCAGCGGCGACCCCTGCAGGCGAGGAGAGAAACTGCAGAGCTCGACAGTTTAATTTAAGGTTTTTAGGTTTATCATTTGTCCGACCTTTGACCTTTGCAGAGTGAATTTTACCTCTTTGTGTGAGATTGTCTGCAGGACGATGATTTGTGTTCATTCATGTTTGCAGTAAAAAAAAAAAAATGTTTTCCTTCCAGATTCCTCGTGAAACTAAATGATTTATTTCACCTCTTTTTTTTTTAGCCGGGGACAAATGTCTAAAAAAAGGTGCAAAAAGTTGCGTCGGGATGCAACTGTAGCTTTCTTCATCCTGCAGCGTCTGCAACATGATCCTCCAGAGAGTCAAAGTGCGTCCACTCAAAGTCGTCGTTTTTGTCCCTGAGAGGCTCCGGTTGTTTTTTGACATGACAGAAAAGAATCCTTACAGAGACAGCTGTGACATCACTCAGCATTGCTGCTCTTCCTCCGCCCTGATTGGTTGCTTTCTTTTCTGTTTTTGTGTGATTTGGGGGTTTTTAAACTTCCACTCTGGATCTGAAGCCGTTTCTGCGTCGCACAAACAAACAAGTTGACAGATTCTGAACGAGGCAGAGCGGCACTTCCTGTGATTGTAAAATAACATTTTCTCCTGCAGAGAAATCTTTATTCTTTAAGAAGTCAGAAATCTCTTCAGTTTAACAAACGTCTGATCTCTCCGTCGCTCGCAGCACCTAAATTCAGAGTCAGACGACCTTCAGCTCGGCATTGATGGAGACAAAATGTTCAAACTATACAGATCCAAAACAGTGCGCCAACAAAAGTCTTCCCCCCACGCCTCCGTGTTTCTCTTTGAATGTGTGGTAGCTGCAGGAGGAACTCGACGTAGCGCCCGGCCTTAAAATCTGTAACATCAAACAAACTTTTTTTTTTACGTTTCTTTGACCTAAAACATTTATGTTGGACTTTAATCCAGAGCCCGGGGGTTCAAAAGGAAGGTGGTCACATGTAAACGGTCGGATTGGATCGAATGTGACCAGCTTTAAACGAGGAGCGCTCCTCGTTTAAAGCTGGCGCTCAGAATAAATAACAGCAGGTGGACACGGCGCCCTATGGAAGTCATCTTTGGGCTTTTGTTAAATATCAAACGTTAAACATTTAATTTAAAGCAGCTGTGAGGAGGTTTCTGGTGTCGGTGGGTTTTGGCGCCCCCATGTGGACAAAGTATGTAACAAAGTCCTCAACTAGAGTCTCTGTTGAACTGGACTCGGGGGTCTTTAAAGGTTGATTTAATCCATTTTCTCTTAAAGGACTTAAAACATTTGCATCCTGCACACTGTTCGATCTGGCTCTGTCGTCGAGGTGACGCACGAATGAAGAGGGAATGTTAGCTTAGCATGCTCTTGTTAGCGTCATCGTCTGTCAGAGAGAGCTCGGACCAATCAGAAGGAAGACATTTGTTTCTGGGACGGCGCTGCTGTTTGTCGTCCTGTGACTGCTGTACTCATGAATTGTAATCCAGCTGTATTATAGTAAATACTGTAGAATACTCGGACCTGTACAGAGACACCGATTGTTCACTTCCTGTTTACTTCTCTCTGGTTTGCTAATAAAATACTCGACGATACATGGCTTCGACATCGCTGTTTGCATGTGTGACAGATTTTCAACCCCGACAATAAAATCACTTCCTTCACTGCTTTTTGTATTTTGTCGTCACTGACGGATATTTACGTTAAGAAAACGTAAAGAAAATCAGTTTTTTTTTTTTTGTCTTTTTTATCCGATTTCTGACGACTTTGGTGAATGTTTGACTTTCCAGGTCGGTGTCGGTTTCACGTCTAGATTCAGATTTTTATCTTTTTTTTTTTTTCACATTTCAGTTAAAATGTTTTTTTTTTAATCTTTTAAAACGCTTAAAGAAAACAGGATCCTTTTTTATTAACGCACACATTTTTTTAAATTAACGAGATTAAATATGTTGGAATAACGGGAAAGATTTTGTGAAAAAATACAAATTTGCTGTTTTTTTCTGAATTAATTGAGAAATATGAATTCAGAAAACAGCAAAAAAACAAAAAAGATATTGTTAAGAAATTGTTAATCAACAAAAAACACATTTGTTTATATTTCCAAGATTAAAGTTCTAAATTAAAAAGATTAAAGTCGTATATTTTAAATTCATAAAATTAAGGTTTAAATTTACGCAGTTAAAATCGTGAATGAGAATATTTAAGTGTAATGTCGTAAATAAGATCAAAACATTTCAAGGTTAAAGTTATCTTTGTTAGGGTCCTCATTAACGAGAAAATAAGTGGTTAAAAAGGTAAAAGTCAAAATTAAAGACATTTTAGTTTACATTTTTTTAAGACTAAATTCTGAATTTTATAGATTTTAAAATATAATTAACAAGAAAAAAAGTTGTAACATTAGGGTTTTAAAATCATAAATCCACATGAATACATTTGTTTATAATAAAAAGATTAAAGTTTAATCAAAACCAATCTGAATTCAAGATCTGATCCAATCAAAAGACTTTAATCTGATCACGTGACTGCCCGTTGAATATATATGGCGGGCTTTAGGACCCGCAGCAGAGCAGCTGCGAGAGAGGCTGTAAATAGATCAGAGGTGTTCGGATCAGACTCAGACCAGGACCAGTACCGGGAGCAGGACCAGCACCAGACCTGAGGAGACCGGAGCAGACCCGACCTCTCCAGTCCCCCGTCAGCACGAGGAGACCGGAAACACCTGAACACCACCTAAGAGAGAGAGAGAGAACTGCACGAGAGTCACGCCGTCCTTGTGGAAAGGTGAGGCGTTCAATGACCGCTGCCTCTGTAGGATCACTGAGTTCTTATTTGAACGCAGGGAGTCCTGAGCCTCTGAGATGTCTGATAATATTTATTATTGTTTAATTGTTTAATTAAATGTTTATTTGTGTTATTGTTTGTGAATTAATTCAGTGAAGATGGATTATTTAAAGGATCATATTTCTTCTGTTTCTAAAACGTCTGATTTTAAAGCAGCTGTTGTGATATTTGTGACGTTTGGAGGTTTTATTTTTTCAATGACCTCCGCGGAGAAAGTGAATTAGAAAATAAAAATAATAGTTTAAACTGTTTGAAGAATCGCCTTACATGAAAACAACAACAATTCAAAGAAACAATAAAAAGAGGATTCGTCAAACTTGCAGAGAAGTTGAATAAAATCAGAAGATCGCGCAGAGTTCGGGAACTTGTTGTGTTCATTTTTTAAATCGAAAACTTCCCGTAGCGCCAGAAATAAATTTGTGATGAATCAAATAGTTCAAGCATTTTTTTTTTTTGTCAGAATAAAGTGATTTTTCTATTTTAATGAAGAAAATGAATTTACCTGAATTCAGTGAAGGATTTATGGAGTCCTACCCCTTTAATATAAAATGTGTTTCTCTCTGAGCAGGTTGTCCTTGAACATCATTGCCCGAGTAAGGAAGCCTGTGAGGGTCAGATCAGCAGGATGCTGCAGCTCTGCAAAGTCACCAAGTGTCTGTTCATCAGCAACGCCCGCTCGGCCTGCAGCGACGACCTCCTCCAGCAGGAGGCGGTGACGCTCTGCATCAACGTGTCCAAGCAGCAGCCGTTCCCCTCCGCCGACGTCAAGAAGCTGCAGATCCACGTCTACGACGACCCCAACGAGGACCTGTACGCACACTTCGACCGCTGCGCCGACGCCATCCACAAGGAGGGGAACCGTGGAGGACGCAGCGTCGTGTACTGCAAGAACGGACGCAGCCGCTCGGCCACCGTCTGCATCGCGTACCTGATGAAACACCGGAAACTGACGCTGACGGAGGCGTTACAGGTGGGTGAGGGAACACAGGAAGTACACCTGGACGCTGAACGCTCAGGCCCGATCACACAGAAATGCGTCGCCATAGAAACAACTGTTGCAGAAAACGCCTGAGCGCATCTGGGGAAAGGGGGGGGGGGTCATGTGCCCATGCGGACCACCAGCCAAATAAAATAAGAGGGGAAAAAATGGCTTTGAGCAAACGTAGTTGAATAACTTTTATACTAACCCAAAAACCTCTAGAAAAACTGGCCGCGCAGTAGCAGAGAAGAGCGGCGGCGAGCACGCTGTACCAGAGGTCAACACTGGTGCTGCAGGCGACACGACTCTCTGTGTGATCGGGCTCTTAGTCTGAATCAGAATAAAGTTCACCTGGATCCACCTGATCCTGGTACAGACTTTTAAAGACGATCGAATCCAGATTACTAGATCTCTAAACGGTATTGTGTACTACACACTTTGTCCACAGGGGGCGCCAAAATCCACACAAACTCAGTTTCTTTTAATCAAATATTTCATGTTTGATATGTGGTGATGAGGATGGTTTTGAACAGCTGTCGATGTGGTGCCCCGCTTCTGGTCACTTCCTGTCAGCACCTGTGCTCTCCCTCTGGTCACTTCCTGTCAGCACCTGTGCTCTGCCTCTGGTCACTTCCTGTCAGCACCTGTGCTCTGCCTCTGGTCACTTCCTGTCAGCACCTGTGCTCTCCCTCTGGTCACTTCCTGTCGGCACCTGTGCTCTACCTTTGGTCACTTCCTGTCAGCACCTGTGCTCTGCCTCTGGTCACTTCCTGTCAGCACCTGTGCTCTACCTTTGGTCACTTCCTGTCAGCACCTGTGCTCTGCCTCTGGTCACTTCAAAGTCATGAAATGAAATCAGGTTTGATAACTCGACATTTGTTTCCGTTTCTGTCCCCCAGAAGGTGAAGACGGCTCGTCACGTCATCGACCCGAACCCCGGCTTCATGTCGCAGCTGCAGCGATACGAGCAGGAGCTGAAGAAGAAACGGGGGGACGCAAAGTGACGGACAGCCGAGTGATGATGTCATCGTCTTAAACCTCGCTCCAGGTGAACGACGTCGTCTCCCTCCTCTCTTCGCTCTCTCTCAGTTCTGAACTCTTCTCACTGTGATACAGATTTAAAAACATGTCAGGGCTTTAGACGTGGCAGCTTCCTTCACATATCACGGTCAGGTGTTTGAAACGCAGGTTAATAAAGTCCTGCTGCTGCTGCTGCAGGCCACACGAGCTTCACAATCACAAGCAATACAAATCTGAGCAAATAGGAAATGTCAGAAGACGATTTTAAAGATGAAATAGATGAAATGTAACATCAGCTTATTCACGTATGACCTTAAAACTAAAGAGACAAATACAAGCGGACTAAAAAGCAGCTATAAGAGCACAATGTTACCTTTAAATGTTCTGAATACTTACAAATACGCACTTTATGCTAATGTAGCTACATAATCATAGGGATCACTGTGCAGTACTTTCTTTATGTAGTGAGGTGCTAAACTAAGGCTGTCAGCGTTAACCAGTTAATCACATTAATCTCCTGTTTGTCCCTTCAGGCTCTCCGTAGATACTCGTCCTCAGTGTCTCCCTGTAGTCTCAGTGATGTAAAAGAAGAACACTGCTGCATCTTTGAATGTCTCATTTCACTTTAACAAACTCTCAGACAGTAATATCCACCTGATGACATCACACATTGACCTGATGACATCACACATTGACCTGATGACATCACACATTGACCTGATGACATCACACATTGACCTTATGACATCACACATTGACCTGATGACATCACACATTGACCTGATGACATCACACATTGACCTGATGACATCACACACTGACCTTATGACATCACACATTGACCTTATGACATCACACATTGACCTGATGACATCACACATTGACCTTATGACATCACACATTGACCTGATGACATCACACACTGACCTTATGACATCACACATTGACCTTATGACATCACACACTGACCTGATGACATCGCACACTGACCATATGACATCACACATTGACATCACACATTGACCGTATGACATCACACATTGACCTTATGACATCACACATTGACCATATGACATCACACATTGACCTTATGACATCACACATTGACCTTATGACATCACACATTGACCTTATGACATCACACATTGACCTCATGACATCACACATTGACCTCATGACATCACATTGACCTTATGACATCACACATTGACATCACACATTGACCTTATGACATCACACATTGACCTTATGACATCACACATTGACCTCATGACATCACACATTGACCTTATGACATCACACATTGACCATATGACATCACACATTGACCTTATGACATCACACATTGACCGTATGACATCACACATTGACCTCATGACATCACACATTGACCTCATGACATCACATTGACCTTATGACATCACACATTGACATCACACATTGACCTTATGACATCACACATTGACCTTATGACATCACACATTGACCTCATGACATCACACATTGACCTTATGACATCACACATTGACCTTATGACATCACACATTGACATCACACATTGACCTTATGACATCACACGTTGACCTTTGTTACCGTTCCTTTGAGCTGTTTGACCTCACTTTGGCATCCCTAACCACTTCCTGTTTCTGGGCTTAACTTCCTGTCCTAACCTTCCGTCTACAGGAAGGGCCTTACTGTATTTCAAAATAAAAGCGATGGTTGGAGAGAGTGATGCTGCATTCAGGTGCTCCTCGGATGGAGCACCTGAATGCAGCAGCAGTCAGGTAGAGGAGAGTCAGGAAAGGAGAGGGAAGAAGGAAGTACAAAAATTCAAAATAAAAGCCTAACAAGTTTTATTCTTTAAATGGGAAATCATGGAATTTCAAACATGCGATTAATCGTGATTAAAAATGTTAATCGTTTGACAGCCCTGAAGTAAATATACAGAGTAAAAAGATGTACTATAACGTCTGCTTGAAGTGAGTTAGTTACTAAAAGAGAGTAGTTTCTGAAAAAGTGAAGGCGCCATGACGGTTCATGTCTCTCTTAGTAAAACACGTAGACTTACAAACTGTGACTTTTTCTCTGTCAGGGCTTTTTATCATCTTCACAGGCGTGATATTTTATCTGATTATAACTCAGTATCAAATGGATGGACTCAGAGAATCCCGAGTCAGTTGTTACTGTGAGGGTAACAGCAGACTAGCAACTGCCCTGTCGTGGTTATAAAATGGCGGAGTCTGGAGGCTTCGAAGAGAGCGATGTAACACCTGTTT
Source organism: Labrus mixtus (assembly GCF_963584025.1). Taxonomy (NCBI): domain Eukaryota; kingdom Metazoa; phylum Chordata; class Actinopteri; order Labriformes; family Labridae; genus Labrus; species Labrus mixtus. Next base: position 29,357,471 of record NC_083619.1, on the reverse strand, counting down.
CTGGTTTAAAAAACGTGTTCAGGTAAATTTATCTTACACAAATATTGTGCTGAATTCAAGACTCGCTCTTTAAGGCATCAAAGTAACGCAAACAGATATCTGTGGAGGCCGAGGTCGAGCAGCAACTCCTGTGATCTGAAGGGTTAAATGACCGTTTTTATAAATGGCGTCTGGTGTGTTTGAGGAGAGTGATGATGTCACAGCTGTTTCTGGTTTAAGACACCGTAACATGAATTTCGCCTTCGACGAAGTGGGAGTTGCTGGTCTACCGCTGCGTCAAACTGTGATTGTGTGTTTTATGAGTAAGGTGTTAGATCTCAATGCAATAATCAAGATGTTATAGTTACACAAATATAAAAATCAAGGCCGAGGTAGAGCAGCAACTCCTGTGCTCTGTGAGGTTAAATCTGTGTTTTAACAAATGGAGTCTGGTGTGTTTGTAGAGAGGGATGTAACAGCTGATTGTGGTTAAAAAATCATCTTCCTCTGGAACAATCTGAGCCTGACAGGGACAAAAACATCAGCTTTCAGAGGACGTACCTCGCAGCCTACTGGAGCAAATACAACTCTTTTTGAGCCTATTGTGAATAAAATGAATCTGGGTATTTCATTCTTAATCATCCTTACTTTCAAAATTCTTATATTTAAGATTTTGGTAATATTGACTCTCCTTCTGTAAAGCAGTCAATGTGATCTTGAACTCATCGTATCGTCAGTTTTAAATTGGAGAAAGATTTATGTTTTCTGCCCTTCATCAGCCTCAATATTTTAAACAACGTCTTCTCTTTGTAATGTCAAAAACTGTTCTTGAAAGTCGTCGATTTTATGACCCTCCATGTTGAAGTTCCATGCAATACTTTGGTTGCAGTTCACACGTCTACCTCCAGAGGGTGGCATTTCCATAGAAAGTAATGGAGTACATTGAACACATAGTGAGTCAGTGTGCTGATGATTTCTACCTTTATGTGTTTTTTCCTCACACTGGAACATCAGCAATAAGTCTTTATGATATTTCAGAAATGTATTTTTGCAAATAAGTTCGTACTGGAGAGGATTTACTGAGTTATTCTCCAAATTCAGACATAATTTATTTATTTATATTTGTATTTCTGGATGCAAGATGATGTATCACAACCTGTAAGGGTTCTGACATGAAAAGCAAACATAATTACAGGCACAAATAATGCAGCAAATTAAGACTGCAAAGGTATTCTCAGATTCCAGTTCTTTAACTGTTCATATTTTCCGGTTTCTTTCCTCTATGACGGTAAACTGAATATCAGACATTAAGGAAACATGTTGAAGTGCTGGCTTCTCTGACAACAATGCAGCAGCCAGTATGTCCTCCTTCTAACTTTAGATTCTGCTCCTGAATGCTCTGGATTTGTTTGGACCAGAGAAGGTAGGAGGTTTTAAGACCCCCCCCCCCCACCCCCACACGGCCGTTTTGGACGCCCCTCGGTTTGTCAGATATGAGAGCAGTTATCAGGTCAACAGGTGTTGCAGCGATGGAAGCGGGCAAGAGAAGTGGTTCAGATAGAAGTGATTGTACCCAACCTAAAAAGCCTCTGCATGTTTCTAATAAGCTCCACGAGCAGAAACGTGCTCAAACTAGGATCAATATTAGAGATGCTTTTGAAAAATGGAGAGAGGTTAGAACACAGAAAGGTTTACAGACCCATGCAGAGCTGGATAAACACTGAAGCTTCAGAGTCCACCACATGGTGACCTGTGTGAGCATGGACTCTAGAGAGGAGGGGGGGGGAGACAGATCTCTATGATGTTTAGAATTTAGACTGCAGTACTCATTTTAAACACTAGGTGTCAGAGTTACATGGTGCTCCTTTAACACAATCTTTGTGTTTGCAACATGTCTCTCATGAATCCAGAATAAATCGAACATCCAAACTGGCACCAATTAATCTGAGGTTAGCTGCTAGCTAGCATCTGACTGCTTCAACATGGTGTGAAAGCTTGGTCATTATACCATCAAAGTTAGATTTTAGCACTTCTGAAAACAAACCTCACGTAGTTATGATACTCCATAATAAGCACAAAGTTTAAAAAAAAAAACAATGATGGAAGTGTGGATCCTTTAAGCATTACAGGGAACATACTATGAAAAACCCACTTTTACAGTGTTTCTGCTGCAGGTATATTTGGGTGACCCGAGTGTCTACCGACCCAGAAAATGTGAAATAAGCCGATCTAGTCCTCTGTTTCTGGTCCGCCTATGTCTTATGTTTGTTTTAAAGAAATGTATTGTATTCAGTTCAAAAAGTACTTAGTATCTAGTTTGAGAGTAAATATTTTATTTAACATTCTGTATATACTTGATACTCTAACAAGCCAATAAATGTCTTAAACTGTAGCCTATTTTGTTGTTAGCTAACTAACTACATAGCCTATCCACGAAACTACCCGTTCTCATAAGACACTGAGGGGTCTGAAACATTACCATGGTTATAACAAGCTCCACCAATCAGAGAGGTCGCTTACACACTCTATGATTGTGGGTAGTGTAATTCTTTTTCCCGATATCACAAATAAACCATGTGTTTCTTAGGCTGATATCATATGAACTTGTGTCTTCTTCAAGAGCATAAACTATCGTTTCACACTCAGGTAGTCGACGTGTGATGCTTATTATGACAATATGGCTCATAATCAAATCCACTGTGTAGAAAATGAATGAATTACTTCCAGAACTACACTGTTAAGCCCTATAATGAGCGTAAGGTAAAGCATAAAGTTTTTGAAAAAGCTGGCTAAAAATAACAGATAAACAGCTACAATAGCTAGCTTAAAGCAAGTAAAATATTTGAAATAGCTAGCTAAAAGTTGAGTAAAATAGTAAAAACAGCTAGCTTAATCAAAAGAAAAACAGTCACATTAGCTAGCTAACATTAAATGAGAATTGAGGGGAGGGGTAATCTTGCTTAAAGTTATTGAAAAAAACAATAGCTAGCTTAAAATTAAGTGAAATAGTAAAATCGGCTTGCTAAATCCATAGAAAAACTGTCAAATTAGCTAGCTAAATTCAGGAAAATAAAAGCTAACTTAAAGTTCATTGAAATAGTAAAAACAGTGAGTGAAAGGCAATAGCAAAACAGTCACAATAGCCAGCTAGATTTAGAGAAATTGTAACAGCTAGCTAAAAGCTATCTTAGCTAACAGTAAAAATAGTCAACACAGTAGTTTAAAGTAAGTTGAAATAAAGCATTTCATAGATAATCAGTAGGCTAATCCAGAGTCCTTAGCATTATATTGACAGACACTATATAAAATTTGAATGATTAACTATAACTACACGATCATTAATGTCGTACATTAAGAAAAAGAAGAGTGGTTATTTTACTGTGAGCTCATTTGACATGGTGGTAGCTTCATGCTAAAGCTGCTGAGTTATTATTCTGAGTTTTATCGGATACTGTGAGTAACAAGGATTCAATCTAAGTTACTGGATGTTGATACAAGAACACAGCATGTTAGTGTATTTGTGACTCTCAGGTGTATCCTTTTCATTTTGTGGTGCTTAGAACAGAATAAAAAGCAATAATGTAAACTACATCTCAATATGTCAGACCTCATTGTAAGTGTAAACTGTCTGTGAAGATAAAATGTACCTGTGCTGCTGAACGAGGCCTGAGCGTGATGCTGCAGCACTCTAAGCTAACGTCTGTTGTATGCTAATCATTAAAAACTGAAATAAAGATATGAGGTATGTTTACCATTCACGATTCACCATTGTTGTTTTTTCACTGATGCATCAAAAACTGGTAAAATCACATTTCTTGTGAGATTGATTCATTTTAACATGGGGTTCTATGGGGACTGACTCACTGCAGGAGACAGACTCTAGTGGACACTGGAGGAACTGCAGCTGTAAAGTTAGACATTTTAACATGGAGCTCTATGAGGACTGACTCACTGCAGGAGACAGACTCTAGTGGACATTGGAGGAACTGCAGCTGTAAAGTTAGACATTTTAACATGGAGCTCTATGGGGACTGACTCACTGCAGGAGACAGACTCTAGTGGACACTGGAGGAACTGCAGCTGTAAAGTTAGACATTTTAACATAGAGCTCTATGAGGACTGACTCACTGCAGGAGACAGACTCTAGTGGACACTGGAGGAACTGCAGCTGTAAAGTTAGACATTTTAACATGGAGCTCTATGGGGACTGACTCACTGCAGGAGACAGACTCTAGTGGACACTGGAGGAACTGCAGCTGTAAAGATGGACATTTTAACATGGAGCTCTATGAGGACTGACTCACTGCAGGAGACACACTCTAGTGGACACTGAAGGAACTGCAGTTATTGACAATACCATGTTAACATGTCTAATGGGGTAAAGAGTATTAACACTGACAGAAAGCAAACTGAGGCATCTCGGGACAGAATCAGTTTATTTATAAAGTGTTACAAGTTTGATGAACTGAAGATCAGACTTTGGGTCCATTTTTGTAGGACGAGGTGGTTCAGACTCTCGGGGGTTATCGGGGGTGATAAGCTTTGTCCCATTCGTCTTTCACTTGTTGGATCCACTCGTTATAGGTGGACACCTTGGTGTAGATGCCCAGCTTGTCTATCTGGCCGCAGCCCTCGCCCCATGACACCAGGCCAATCAGGAACCACGTGTCCCGGTACAGAGTGACCATGGGTCCGCCACTGTCCCCCTCGCAGGCGTCTGTTTTCTGCCCTAGGTTCCCAGCGCAGAGCACGTTATTGGTGACGTTGTTGGTCATGTGACGGGCACAGATGTCGTGGTCCACCAGCGGGACTTTGATGACGTTGAGAGCCGAGCTGAAATGGATGCTATCCAGGCTGTCCTTGCCCCAGCCGGTCACCACAGTGAGGGTGCCGTTGAGGTGCAGCACCCGCTCTGCCATGGCGCGTCCTGGCAGACAGACCGGGAGGATGTACTCTGAGAATTGAGCGGGCGTCTCCAGGCGCATCAGGGCGATGTCATTGTCCACCGTGTTGCTGTCGTAGTCCGGGTGTTTGAAGGTCTTGAGGACCCTCAGAGTGATCTCTGTGCCTTCATCTCTGAAACGCTCGTAGTCACCTGACAAGACACATCGCAGGATATCGTTAGCAAATGCGTTAGATACCAACTTTCCTGTTTACGGCAAGTTTGTTTACCCCTTGATAGGGGTGACGTCACACACTCGGAACTGCCCATCTGGTTGGCAAGAAAGTCTTCCTACTGCTGCACACTACGAAGAAGTTATCATTCTCCATTGTTGTATTTAAACCAGTTTTATTTTTTCAACCAAAGACAGTCGTTGAAGCTAACGTTAACATATTTTAGATAATTAGCACTCACTTATGCAGAATTATTGACCCAGACACTTCAGAAATATATTAAGCTGTCCATACTTTTGTAGACTTTCATCCCGGTGGCGCTGTAAGGGGACTGATTCCTACTCCAGATATATGTAATATAATAATAATAATAATAATGATCTTTATTTATAGAGCACAAAAACAAGTTACAAAGTGCTTTACAAGGACAGCAAATATAAAAACAGGCAGGTTGTAGAATTCGAAACAAGGCAAGATTAAGAAATAACAACCACTTTAAGATATAAAATCTCTTTTAAAAGAACTGTAAAATACATACAATTATTTTAAAGGAATTCTAAAAATTGAAATTCAAGTAACAATTTGAAATCAACTAAAATCAGGAAAGGGCTCGCCGGAAAAAGTGTGTCTTAAGAAGATGATTGATTCGGCCGACCTGATCTCCTCGGGCAGGTCGTTCCAGAGTCTTGGAGCCCTCACGGAAAATGCTCTACCCCCTTTAGTTTTTAATTTTGCATTTGAAACTACCAGGAGACCTCTGCCCGAGGACAACACAGGATGTAAACATGTGATGTATAAGAGTCACACGTGCCCAACACTCTCAGTTTATCTCTGTCTTTCTGAGGTTGTCAGGTGATGTAAACATGCGTTGTTTAGAAAAGACAGCGGCGGTGGACGCTACTTTCCTAAACTCTCTTTGCACCAGCCACGTCACGTAACTGGAAGCGAGGAACCATGCAGTTCAGATTCAATACAAGTTACACTTGTTGAGTATCATGACATGAGATGTAGGGCTACTAACGAGATTTAGATTCAATTTACTCGACACATAAACTTTCATTGCCCCTTTTTGTGCTTTTTGTGTCTTGAAATGAGACGTTTGCCTGGACTTGTCACGTGATATTTAGATGAATACACTCGCTAACACCTGAGGTTCCGCAGTGTGCAGAGCGGACACTCACCCAGCCGGACTCTGAATCTGAAGTTGTTTTTTAGGCAGTGAGCGGCGGTCAAGACCCAGCTCTCATCGATCAGGACGCCTCCGCAGTGAAATTGCCCTAAAGCGTTCAATAACAGCACCTGCACACACAAACCCAGTCATGTCAAACTTTTTATGTATGTTACCATAGCATGTTGTGTTGTAGCTCGAGTTACCTGCCAGGGACTCTCCCCCTTCTTTCCGACCTCCCCTCCCACCATCCAGGGTAGAAGGCCGTCCATCGGTTTGGAGTATGACGACCTGGCGATCATGAGCCGACCGCAGGACGAGGGACCTGCCGGGAAACAGAGAGAGAGAGGTGGTGTTTGAACTATTCGACTCTTTAAGGGAAAGAAAAGGAAACAATGCAATCAATATGGACAAATCCCCTTTGAAAGTCCAATCAGCGAGATTTGTAGTGAGTGAAATGATAAAGTGATCTTACTATCTGATTAGACATTAAGGAAACATGCTATACTGCAGCCAGTATGTCCTCCTTCTAACTTTAGATTCTGCTCCTGAATGCTCTGGATTTGTTTGGACCAGAGAAGGTAGGAGGTTTTAAGACCCCCCCCCCACCCCCACACGGCCGTTTTGGACGCCCCTCTGTTTGTCAGATATGAGAGCAGTTATCAGGTCAACAGGTGTTGCAGCGATGGAAGCGGGCAAGAGAAGTGGTTCAGATAGAAGTGATTGTACCCGACCTAAAAAGCCTCTGCATGTTTCTAATAAGCTCCACGAGCAGAAACGTGCTCAAACTAGGATCAATATTGGAGATGCTTTTGAAAAATGGAGAGAGGTTAGAACACAGAAAGGTTTACAGACCCATGCAGAGCTGGATAAACACTGAAGCTTCAGAGTCCACCACATGGTGACCTGAGTGAGCATGGACTCTAGAGATCCAATTTTTTGAATTTAGACTGCAGCACCCATTTCAAACACTAGGTGTCAGAGTTACATACTGCTTCTTAGCTATAGTTGTGTACAACGATCAAACGTTATAAAAGGATGATTTGTTAGTTTGTCCGTGTCATAAACAAAAGTCGTGTATATTCTCACCTTTCGGCACACATTTCTTGGAGTTGGCGTGCAGAGTGTATGTGCTCACACAGCTGCAGCTCCTCGACAGGCCATCCTCGCTCTCCAAGCAATCGTGGTCACAGTCGCCGTTGTCCACGGAGCAGTTAGTCGCTGTGACAGCTGAACCACAACAGGAGAAGATATTTACTCAGTCTGCACGTTTCAGATCATTTAACGCTCCAGACGTCACTACCTGGAGCTCACATCAGCAGAGCCCGTATGATGGTAACCTGCGTGAGTATCGACTCTAGAGAGGAGTTGGCGGGGGGGAGACAGATCTCTATAATGTTTTGAATTTCTGACTGCAGTACCCGTTTTAAACACTAGGTGTCAGAGTTCCATATCGCTCCTTTAATTTCTTTGATTTGACAAAACAAGACATTTGAAGTCACTACCAGAGTAATTTTTTCGTCAATAAATTAGACAATAACCTTCAGATGTTTCTGTAAATAAACAGCTTCACATCGACTGATGGGATTGGTCCTTCATTCTTAGAATAAAATGTATTCCATTTTGAATCTTGAAGACAAGAAACCTCGGTGTCCTCTCTCTTAACTTTAAAATCTCCCTTAAAAAAAGGTGAATCTTTCTTTGGTTCTACTCTGTAAGTGTACCATGTTCCTTCAGTTATCTGTGAAGTTAAGCGTCCTCGTCAGACTCACGTTGGTCGCAGTATTTCCCCTCATATCCAGGGTTACAGAGGCAGGCGTAGTCTTGGTACATATCCACACAGGCTCCATGGACACACATGTTGGACTGACACTGGTTCCCATCTGAAACAAGGCGAGGTCAACAACAGGCCATAAAACCAGGTGAGTAGAGACTGACTTCAGACTACATGATGAGGATTAAACAGCTTCATACCTGAGTACACTGTCCAGAACTCCAGCTGTAATCACACACAAAAAGAAAGACCGTTAAAACTGGTCAGCAGGCTTAAAGAGGACATATCATCCCCCTCCTCCACCTTTTCAAACAGTCCTCTCCTCCACCTTTTCAAACAGTCCTCTCCTCCACCTTTTCAAACAGTCCCCTTCTCCACCTTTTCAAACAGTCCCCCTGTGGTCTAAATGAAACATCTGTGCTGTGCTTTGGTCAAAATATAACATGAATCAAGCACCAGAGGAGGTTTGTGACCCTGTATAAACCAGCTCTCTCAGAACACTCCGTTTTGGTGTGTGTGTCTCTTTAAAAGTAATGACCCCCCCCCTGAGTTTTCCCCGTAGACATCACTCCTCTGTAGAGAGAATAAAAATGCCAGACATGTGAAAAAGTTTTGCTCTAGTCTATGGGTGGAGATACCAGGGGAGGGGAGGGGATTTTTTTTTACCAGAATCCCACTGTGACATCACAAGGAGAGCAGATTTGAAACAGAGCATTTTCCTCTGTGTTGTAAGACTTATGCAGACCACAAACAAAGGACTGGATGGGTTTATTTCACATGTTGTGGGTCAGTAGACTCTCAGGTTACCCAAATATATGTTCAACAACACTGTAGAAGTGGCTTTTTCATAATATGTCCCCTTTAACCTCCAGGATCAGATGTCACAATGGACAGTTGCACAGCAGTGGTTAAATCCTCGCCCTATATCGGAGCTTAGCTGTGATTGGCTGGTTGAGTGCAATCCGATCAAAGTGTCAGTAAAATCCCTTATTTCAGCCCCTGCCTGAAATGTTTAATTTCAGCTGCTGTATCTTTAAGGCCCCACACGCCCACTTTCTTCTGATTGGTCAGCTGTCTGGATGCCATCCAGGGTGGCAGAACGCTGCAGGGCTGCCAGGGGAGGGCTGCTCTCCAGTGCTGGGAGAAGAGAGTCTATGTGTAGCGCCCTCTGCAGACTCATCCTGGGATTACTCCAACATACGTTTACCTCATGATCTGAATCTTTGCCCACGTTTAGTTTGAGCTTCCAGCTTTGTAACACTACATGAGTGTTCTCAAACGGGGATCAGAAGAAAAGGTCGACTTTAACATAAAGGTCTCTCTCTGTAGGGATCCTTTCTGTAATGTACTTCACAACTGTCAACGTTACCGTAGGCTAAGGGCTCGAGTAGCATACAGGTAGCTAGCAGGGCTACAAACTCCACCTGGTGGACACAGATGGTACTAAAAGAGCGACACAGCTGCACACTAACTGATCCCCACGATGGACATCATCACACAGGAAGACACTTTAAACTTTTGGGATTCTTTAGAAATTAAAAGCAATCATGAACGGTATCAGAAAAGTTTGAATCAAATGATTTGATGTAAAGGAGAAACTTATAGCCCAATCAGCTCAAACACAAACTCAACAAAACGAGCAAAGCACAAGATCAGCGACAGGGAACACTCTCACTGTGGCTTCTCTGGTTTGGAAGATCTCTCGGGCTTCTTCAAAATCACAGATTTCCTCGACGCATTCTCGCTCCTGTGAAGCCGGCTTCAGCTCCTCCAGGAACGTGTTCGCCCGGCGAGTGCGGAGCAGCATGTGAGCCTCCGGAGGGTCTGAGAACACTGAGCAAACACACAGGACCAACAGGGTTTCATTATTTATCTTAAAGAGCATTAAGGCTCCTGCAAAGTGTTTCTTAATTATGAACACAGACAGCAGGAGATAATACGATGTATGTGGAATTAAAACGTATAAAACCCGTCATAAACACATCAACACACACACATACGGTAAATGTTTTATTCTGAAAATAAACTGCATGTTTTAATGTCGTTTCAGTGTCTGACTTCCTGTCCCGCTCGATCTGCTCTGTGGTAAAGTGATGCTCCGTGCTCGGACAAATAGAAGTCTTGTCTATCAGCTCCGCTTCTGTAACGAGGTGGTGACGTACCCAACATGCATCTGGTGGAATTTAGGCTTTAGGCTTTTGGAGCCGGCCTCAAGTGGACACTGGAGGAACTGCAGTTATTTGCACCCCAACTTAGGTTTCATTTATCAAAACTGGAGCTGCAACTTTGTGAAATAAAAGGATCAAGGTTTTAAAACATGTAGACTGCCCCTTTCAGTTTGGGTAAAATAATAAATATCCCTGCGTCGTTAAAGGTTTTATATGCTTTATATTTTTCACACTTAAATATAATATAAATCAAGTATCTCCTCTGAAAATAACTCTGTGAGTCATGACTGTCTACAATGGGTGTAACACCCGAGTCCCACTGTCTGTGATGTTTTCAGAGTTTTCAGAGTCCTATCTTCACTTTGTTTACATCGCCCGGACGGCCGGCTGACTCCTCCCCTCACGTATAAAAGTTGTTTAATTGAGGGACTAGAGAAAAGAAGAATAACATACTGTACTCACTGCTTTACTGTGTTTCTAGATCACGCTCATTTCAGGTAAATTTACATGCAGTGTGAAGATACGAGCAGAATAAAGATCGCTAGCATTAGCATGCTAACACAACAATGCACCGCGAGTTGTTTTGGTTTCATGCTGGTGCTCAAGGGCGACATCTGCTGGAACAAAAAATCACATATAAAGACTTTAAGTTCACAGGCTTCAGTAAAAAGTAATTCAGACTCATTTGTGCAGAGAGCGGAGACGGCCACACGTAACATCTCATTTTAAAATCACAGCTCTGCTCTACTGTTTTTAAAATACAGACTTAGGGGCGATGTGTTTCTGCTGCTGGTCAAACAAAGCCAACGCTGAAGACCGCACTTTAAACTGAGCTTTTCAACAACAAACCAACGCATGACTCACCTGTCAGACTGAACACCGACGCCGACCACAGAGCAACGATGACTGACAGGCACAGCAGGAGGCGGGACATGACCGTACTCAGACCTGCAGCAACCTTAATCAAGTCAGTGTTGATATTTACCCATAAATACTCAACTTCATAACATACACTTAAAACAACGGAGTCAACTTACCGACTTAAGAGCGGGGTGTAAAGATGATTTGTGGCAGCGCTGGAGAAGAGACAGAGAGACAAAATCACGACCAAATCACATTAAAGATCTGAAAATCTGCAGCTTCTGGGAAACATTTTGAGAGTATTGATCAGTTTCAGATGACAACACAGAGGCCTCCAAATGCACACACACACACACACACACACACACACACACACACACACACACACACCACCAGCGATCCCCGTTTGAACCCCCGTGAATTTTGACCCCATGACCTGAACTTTAAGGCCAGCAGAGTCTGAAGCAAAGTCGAGATCACGTCCCATAACAGCGTAGACATCACGACACCCTGAGGTAAAGGTACAAGTGGATTCCACGACACGAGAAGGGTTTATTTTTTTACTTACATGTGAAGAATCGAAGCCGCAGACGCAGACGGGTTCGCTGTGATTCTGCTGCGTTAATGACTAACCGCCGGTGTTTACTGAGAGTCCACAGTCTGCAGCTCCACACTGTCTGCCAACACTGTCAACACACACACACTCCCCTTTGACCTCCACCCACTCACCTCTGAAGTGATCACAGCCCCCGTTTCTTAAAAGTCCAAGACTATCAAAATGACGCTCCTGAATCGGAGGTCACGGTGAACCGTCCTCACCCTAACAGCGACCTCAGAGACTCAGTGAGAAACAAGAAAGAGGCTCTTTAAACTCTACACACAGTTTGTGTAAAAAGATGGACGGCATGGCAAGCTCCTCGACAAGTGTAGTTAAATTCGGAGCTCCCCCCCTGGTGATTAGTGGCTGCATAGGTCATAAGCTCCGCCTCCTCCATGTTAACAGATGGACCATGCGGAGTCAAACACTAACACAAGAGTAGAGAAATATTCCATAACTGTGAGTGTCTGCCTCAAACTGACACAATAATCTCTGCAGTATTCAGGACGTACCGCATAGACGTCATTGACAGAGACTTAAAGGTTATTTTAAAACAAACACTTAAGGCCCCGTGTCCAGTTTAGCGTTTATGTCTTTTTTCAATTGTTTTCAAAGACGAGAGAGCGTTTGCAGCTTCCAAGCGCTCCACCTTTTTTTGCAGAAGTAAAGTTGAAATTCTTTCAACTTTTCAGAAAGGCGCTGTTGACATCATCAACACTTTTTTCCAAATGTTTGATATTCCCCGTATTTTTGCGGCCTACAGATCGTGTCTTGTACCCACATCCTCCTCGCTCTGCGTCTGACTGGGAAATAAACGATCTCAAATTTAAACCATGCAGTAAAAAGTAACGCAGCGGTGTCGGACAAACAGCGGCTGTTTTTCAACAGACAGTTGTCTTGGAGACAGGACGGACGTGCAGCGCTTTTCTTCTCAGCGCACAAACGCTTCATGCCAGAGCTACCGAGCGCACAGCCAGCGCTTTTCTGCTCAGAAAAAATTCCAGGTGGACACGGGGCCTAAGGGGACTTTGATGCAGATGATGGTGAATATTCTTCAAAATAGAAGCCCTCTGGGTTTCTTGAAAAAGAAAAAGTAAAGGTACTCTGATACGGAGGTTAAAAGCTTCTTAAAAAATGGATGCTTTACTTCCTTGTTCCTTGTTTGAACACGGTTGCGGTCACATCTCCCGCGGACCGTACTCGAGTACACATCCTGCCTGAGTCCGTTTGAAGAGCTGGTCTGGTTCCTGAGTACGGTACGTCTGTGTTCACACTGAACAAATGAACCGGACTTTGGGGTCAGGTGTACTCTGATCCAGGACCGGGTCCCATAATGTATAACCACCCTAAGACGGTGTTCTTTGAAATAGGCACTTAAAGGCAGGGTTGGTCATCTTCTGAAACTAGCATGATTTTGAAAGTAGCATTCCCTCAGTGCTCCATCTGCACCCCCTCCCCTCTGTGCTCCCTCATAAGCCACGCCCCCTCACTTACATACACGAGCGCCATTTCTCCAGAAGTGAAGAAGACCTCAGCTCATCTCATTGTGTAGAAACTACGTCGTCTCATGTCTCATTCAGCGGTCAGTAAACTCACAGTTTAAACTCCTATAGTCATCGGCTTAGAGAGCGAGCAGGGAGACAGGGAGGCGTCTGATTGGTTCATCAGATTGGTACCTCGTGGCAGATATTGGTGGAAGTTTTTACAGACTTACAAACTGATACAGATGATGGATTTTCTTTTTGTTCCTTTTTCAGAGAACCTGAGTTATTAATTTCTGTCAGGACCTAAAGACAATTTACACCAGAATCTTAAAAAGTGGATCAGGAGGAAATGAACAACCCTGCTTTTAAGGGTACATTGAACAGACTGGAGTGCTCCATGAAATAGTCACCTGAGGGTATTTTGAGGGGGTCAGATACATCCAATCAGATGTTGAGTAGTTGCAAAATGGCAGTTCTAATGAAAGCAGATATCGTGGTATCTTTGGCATGAAATCAGCACTTTGACTTTGAATAATGAGGCTCCAAATGTTTCTCCGAATACAAAGAGCTGACATATTAGTATCCCAGTAGAAAATACAAAGAAGCAAGCAGAACCAGGAAGTGAACCTCTCATTGTTTAGCCTCCAAACACACTGAATGTTTACATATGTGTCAGAAGCGTCATGCGACCCTCTGAAACCGTGACCTCACTCCCTCGGGGAACTCACATGTATGTTTGTTTGTTTTGTATTTCTGCAGTCTCTGTGAGCCTCGGCCGACCTCAGGTTGCTTCGTCGCCGCCCCTCTCTTCACAGTAGAGCTGTTCAAACGAGAATGTTTACAGGTACAGGTGTGAAGCCCGGGCCGGCCTCAAGGGTATCGCTAAGGGGCCCGACGGCGGTGGAAACCAGGACACTTATCAAGGTTAACTATTTATCTCTCTCGTCTTCCTTTGTTGCTCAGCCTTGTTCCCTCGGCTCAGTTTTCCTTTGTGTCCTCCACTGTTTTTATTTTCCAGAATCAAACCTGGCCTGTGGACATAAAGGAGCGGTCTCTGGTTCCAGGGGGCGACTCAGCGATGGTGTGACTAGCTGGCTTCTGGAAAGTGTCGAGGAGGGCCGTCTCCAAAAGAACCAGCTTCCTGTTTGTTTCTTTTCAGTCTAAATAAACGTCTCTCAAGATAAGATCCCCGTACTCCTCTTTTGTCAACAGATTTCAGTTTGTTGATGTGTCTGGTTGAAACAGGTTAATGGAGAGTTTAAGTAACGACGACTTTGGTAAGAAGCCGTTTAAAAAAGATGTTTAAGAAGTGTTGATTGCGTTAAAGTCTTTCTATGTGATTTTTCACTCTTAAATGTAGAAATCAAGTATCTCCTCTGAAAATAACTCTGTGAGTCATGACTGTCTACAATGGGTGTAACACCCGAGTCCCACTGTCTGTGATGTTTTCAGAGTTTTCAGAGTCCTATCTTCAGTTTGTTTACATCGCCCGGACGGCCGGCTGACTCCTCCCCTCGTGTATAAAAGTTGTTTAATTGAGGGACTAGAGAAAAGAAGAATAACATACTGTACTCACTGCTTAACTGTGTTTCTAGATCACGCTCATTTCAGGTAAATTTACATGCAGTGTGAAGATACGAGCATAATAAAGATCGCTAGCATTAGCATGCTAACACAACAATGCAGCGCGAGTTGTTTTGGTTTCATGCTGGTGCTCAAGGGCGACATCTGCTGGATCAAAAAATCACATATAAAGCCTTTAAAGGAATTAACGACTATTATGGCACAGATAAGACTTAGAGGCCGAGAGAATAGAGTGGAAGTGACTGCACGCTTTTTACTCACTTTGAATCTGTGGTTCTCAACTCGTCTAGCCTCAGGACCCTACATCAAGTCCTCCGGGGAAAACAGTGAGCCAAATTTCTGAAGTTTCTCGACCAGATTTCTTCACTGAAAAATGATGCAGCTGGTGCAAAAGATATGACAGAGGCAAGAAACTAAACAAAACAAACATGTTTAAAAAGTTTTACTCCAGTCACACATTCACAAGCCACTGAAAATGGCTCCTCGACCCACTTCTGGATCCCGACCCACCAGCTGAGAAACACTCTTTAAAATAATCCAAACTCCGTCTGACTGGAGGTGAGGGTGTCGGGTTTCATTTTACGGTCGTCTGTCGAGGTTTAGTTCTTGTATAAAATGTGTTTTTGCTTCTTCTGTCCACATGTTTTTTCTCGGGTTTCACTCGTATCATGTGTCCAGTCATCCTCTCTACAGAATGAAATCTTTGTCCTTTTCTGGTTAATGTGGTAAAATAATAAAAGTAGGCTGCTCATTGTGAAGACTGGAGGCTTTCAGTGTTGGATTACTGAGCTGCTTCTTTAGAGGATAAAAAAAAACGTATTCTGTGAAGCACTCAGTAGAGATGGGACAGATTTGATCTAATGTCGGTATCAGGTCCGATATTGATGTCATTTACATATCAGATATCGGACTGACGGTGCCAATCCACATCCTGGATCAAGACAGATTGCTGGGCACTTTTAACATTAAGTGTTTTCGGACTGCAGGAACTTTTTCATAGTTCCAGGAACTGTTTTAGTGCTCCGCCTTTTCATTGCGTTCTAATTTAGTTCCTTGAACCCTGTTCAGAGGAACCTTTTCAGATCTTTGGAGCAGGAAGTCTTCCAGCACAAGAGGGACTTTCAGTGACGTCAATGCACGGTGATCGGTCGAACACGAGAGCCAATCCAAGACCACCAACCGCCATTTTTAAACCTCGCTGTAGACGTGAGGAAATAGCAGTAAATAAGAGTCTGTAAAAGTCTTAAAATCATAGAAAATGGAAAAAGAAACAAAGCTTTTTAACTCAGTTATATTCATAAACCCCAAACACACACAACAAACACACAGTTGTGTCATGTAAGTAACGTTGCTCTAGAAACCGTCAGCCGGCTTCATCACCATGGTGATGTGAATGCATGGACGGGACGGCCGGCTCCTCCCCTTGTGTATAAAAGCTGTTTTAGTCAAGAACTAGAGAGAAGAAGAAGAACATACTCACTGATTATTTGGATGTTAGTAAGAGTTTTTAGATCACGCTCATTCTGTGTCAGTTTACATGAAATGTGAAGCTACGAGCTAACTAAAGAGCGCTAACATTAGCATGCTAACACAACAATGTGAAGCTACGAGCTAACTAAAGAGCGCTAACATTAGCATGCTAACACAACAATGCAGGACACGGGAAATCGCAGCTCGAGCAAAAGATGACTTTTGTCTCCCGATCGTATTTTTCAATCAATTTATCAACATTACGTCATAAATGGGTTGGGGTTGTGTTTCAGCCAATGACAGCGTGCAGGTGAGTTTAGGAGCGGTTTCAATTAAGCGATTGGACGCGATGCATTCTTCAAATATAAAGAGGTGATGAAAACCGGCGGTTAGCTTGTGCTAGCGTGCGTTAGCTTGCAGTGAAGGTACAAGCAGTAAACGTACACACTACATCCTGCAGCTTCTGGGGGAGAGGACCAGTTTGAATGTTGTGTTTACATTTCTACTGACGCCACCTTTAATTGTGTTTTTGGATATTGGTTGTGTTTCCAAATTGGTTTTTAGTTGTTGGAAGCAAATTGCATTATTTACTTATATTATGGGCTGTACATTACGACACACAGTGATGACCTCTCGGGCCTCTCTTCTCTACTAGACAAGAAGCAAACACTTCTCAACTGACACTGGCCAAAAGAAATGGACGAGTTCCAGAGATATCAGATGCTGATTAAGGAGGAGCCGTGGGAGGTGACATTAAAGTGAATATTTCCTTCTGAAAGAACGATGAGAGAAAGAGGAGGGTGGAGAACGATGGAGAGATAAACACACACACACACGGGTATCTCCTCTTTCCGCTCTGAATATGATTTTGCTGGTTCACGGTGAAGGAGGTCACAGCGCGGGGAGACGGCCCAGTTCTTTTTCTGTATAGGACAAAAGAGACGGGCATTTCCTCCCTCCCACCTGCGAAGTCCTCGTCTTTTGTCTGCAGGGTCAGCAGGTGAGACGCAGCCCTGAAAGACGTTTTGTTGTGAGCGAGGTTTATAAGTTAATCAAAGCCGCCTCCGTCCTGCTCATCTTCCCACAAATCTTCTCCGGATGATGCTGTGCGGCTCGGACGGAGCGGTAAGTCTTTCCAAACACAACTCTGAGATTTTCTGATTTTGAAGTCTATGAGACGTTCAGGGTGGCTGGGAGATCAGGTTTTACTAGTTTATAGACTTTCTGCAAAGTAGAATCCATAAGAGACAATTGATTCACAGACAATTCTTTATTTTCTTTACTTTATTGAAATCTGAAACTTTTCTTTTGGAGTGTTATCAGTGGACGATGCATTGGCTGTCATGAGTCTCACATTTGCAGCTTCAGAGTTTTTTGTCGGGATTTAAAGCCAAATCAGTTTTCTGAATCAGTAGAGTAGGTGCAGGAAGATGCATTTAAGGACACATCAGTCCTGAAGGAACGATAAGGACTTACTGTGCTCTGTCACCACTGACAGAAAACATCACTTTAGAACAATCTATGAAGTTAGTACCTGTATTTGTATGAAGCAAGCCGCACTTTGATTTATTGTAATCTGTGTTTGGTGAGTGTTGGGTCATCCAGAGGAGTTTTCATACATCCAATTTAAGCTTTTACTTGATAAACAGGGATTCTCTTTATGCTTAATGAGTAAAACAGATTAAGTACAGTAAAATCCGTACCATAAGTGTATTTAAAACAGTCTGTTTTTGGGGTCTCAAGGTTTAACTTGTCTTCCCTGCAGGGAGATTTCCATTTCACCATCGTGTTCATCAAAGTCTACACCGTGCAGTTTCTAGTGTTGTAGCACTCGAAATCAGTCTTGGTCTTATGAAGGTCTTGGCCTCGTTTCAGAATCGAAAGCATTTTTCTTTTTTTTTCATCTCAGACTGGGCGGAATCCAGATTTTAAATCCAGACCGGTCAAGATCCCCACTGATCGGGTATTTTTCCACGTCATCACTGAGAATAGAACGAAAACGCCTCTTTCTAAAAAAACGAATAACTTCAATTCATTTGTAGTTTGATTTCCCCCCGGTTACAGCCGCAACCTTCCCGGTGTTACTCACAAAGTGAGTGAAACGCCCCCTAAACACAAGATGATGATTTTTCAGTGATATTTATGGTCTTGGTTTTGGTCTTGATCCCTAAATGTCTTGGCCTTGGAGCACTCTGGTCTCGGGGATGTCCCGGTCTCGGTTAGTTTGGTCATAACTACAACACTACTTCTGAATACTCAAAGCACTTTTACACCGCTGGTCACACCTACACATTCACACACCGCTGACGAAGCAGACGGAGCAACTTGGGGTTAAGTGTCCCGAGGACACATCAGACATGTGGCTGCAGGAGCTGGGGATCAAACCCTCGACTTTCAGGTTGAGAGGCGACCGACTCTAATGCAGAGCCATGAAAAGACAGTAAAAAGTGGTGCCCCATCTATCCCAGTGGCTTTACGCAGCGAAGCAGCCGCTGGCAGTGAAGAAGGAATGGAGGCGTCTGGTTGCGTGTGGTGGGTGATGGTTGCAGCTGAACTCGCTGTCATGACGGTGCATCTCCGTGAAGCAGCTTTACACACAGCAGAATATAGCTCCATGAAAAAACAATCTCTCAGAAATCATACCGTTAAACTGGTCGCACTGGTAAATAGAGAGTAATAAATCACATAACAGGCTTCTATGTTTATGTTTTCTTTATGTGCTTTGAGAAATTCAGAGATGTCGACGATGCAGATCCGTCTCAGTTGATAATCTCACAATTCTTCCGATAGATGTTGCTGAGGCTGCAGGGACTCCTCGTCCTCTCCTCCCTCTGCTCAGCGATGCTGATTACAGACCCCAACTACGACCCGGGGTCTGGAATGCCGTTAACAGAGGAGGAGATCGAAGAGATGGTGTCCGACTTTGATCCTTCCTCTCGCATGATGGGGGACCCCTCACCGTGGACCACAGATGGCAACATGACGTACGGCCCCGGCCGGACGTTTCATGATATGGACCCAAATTCCCACCCCAGCACATCAGATATGTGTGACATGATAATGAATATGCCGGTGCCCCCGCCAATCGACCAGATCCCTTTATTCTGCCTCTGTTCGCACTGTAAGGGCACCATGGGGCCAAAAGGAGACACGGGCGACCGAGGCCCCCCAGGTATGGAAACAACCTGAATACTCCTTTCTGATAATAGAATGTGAACTCTGTACCTAATTTACACAATAACAGTTTTTGTTCTTCATCATAAATAGATAAATAAATCGTTGTGTTTTCTTACAACCTTATTAGCACAAAAACCCTAAAAACAACATTTATCTTTAAGAAACTTGCATTAAGAAGGTCACCATGTGGTGGACTCTGAAGCTTCAGTGTTTATCCAGCTCTGCATGGGTCTGTAAACCTTTCTGTGTTCTAACCTCTCTCCATTTTTCAAAAGCATCTCCAATATTGATCCTAGTTTGAGCACGTTTCTGCTCGTGGAGCTTATTAGAAACATGCAGAGGCTTTTTAGGTCGGGTACAATCACCTCTATCTGAACCACTTCTCTTGCCCGCTTCCATCACTGCAACACCTGTTGACCTGATAACTGCTCTCATATCTGACAAACCGAGGGGAGTCCAAAACGGACGTGTGGGGGGGGGGGGGGGGGGTGTCTTTAAACCGCCTACCTTCTCTGGTCCAAACAAATCCAGAGCATTCAGGAGCAGAATCTAAAGTTAGAAGGAGGACATACTGACTGCTGTATTGTTGTCAGAGAAGCCAGCACTTCAACATGTTTCCTTAATGATCAGATAGTGAGATACCTTTATCATCTCACTCTCTACACATCTCACTGATTGGACCTTTAACCAAGGTTTACTGCAGAGGATGCAAACTTTGTATAAATAAAATGTACTTGGCTGATGAAGTAATTTTTTCTTTGTAAATACTGAACAAACTGTTCAAATCTCTGCTCAGGTCAACCTGGGAGTCCTGGGATGAGAGGACTGATGGGTTTCAAGGGTCGTCCAGGATACACAGGCACTCAGGGGATGAAGGGTAAGTTGCATTCAAAGACCTCGCTTAAACCAAAAGGGTGATGTAATCAAGCATAAGACAGCCAAAGCAGTGCTGTTGCAGATTTGTTCCATACACCTTCATGCTAGCTAAGCCTTTCCACAGTCTCTGAAAGAGAACAAGTAGAAGTTGGAGGAATTTGGAGGGAAAATGCTAGCTCTATAATAACAGAGTCATTTTTATCTTTTGGGCAAGACGTGACCACATTTGAACAAGGGGTAGTAGAGCTATGCAAGAGGCTAACATACACATCATCAACAAGCTAGCACTAGTCTGGATGCGAGATTCACACAAGATTTATGGTAGATGATAATCTTGGTTCGCAGAAATAGACTTTTAATGTCCTAATGGCAGAAACTTCCAATGACAAGCTCATCTCCATATGTCAAAACGTAGAATCTATAGGACTGGATAACGGTAACAAAAAAAAAAATGAAATGTTTTACTTTTACTGTTTTTTTTATTTATTTTAAATATGATGCTGTTAATCGAGCAAATTTAAGACCTATCAAATCAAATCAATGAGTTTCATGAGTTTCCAGTTTCTTAGTTTCATTCCCTTAGTTTCAACTTAAGCCCCGTTTCTACCTACCGTCCGAGAGTCTTTTTTCAGTTGTTTCCAACGAGGAGAGAGCATTTGCAGCAGAAAGCGGGTGCTTGGAGAAAAAGCGCAGCGCCCAGCAACTTTTTTTTTGGAGCGTTCCGCCTTTCCTCTGGCGGCTGCTCCGAGCACTTTTCAGAAAGGCACTGTACTGCAGACATCCCCAGCGCTCTTTTCCCGATTCCACGGATCTGTGGATCGTGTCTTGTGACCGCATCCTCCTCGCTCCGTGTCTGATCAGAAAAATAAACGATCTCAAATATAAAACCTGCAGTAAAAAGTAACGGAGCAGAGTCTCTCATAGAGGGGACGTTGTCAACAGACTGTTGTCATAGACACAGGACGGACGTGCAGCCCGTTTCTTCTTACCGCACAAACGCTTCATGCAAGAGATCCCGAGCGCACAGCCAGCCATGGGTGGTTCTAGGCAGGGACCAACAGGGGCCAGTTCCCCTGTAACACTGAGCTTGGTCCCCCCTGTGGTCACCCCTCCAAAAGGAAGAGCCCCCCCCCCCCTCATAACACATACTGAAACAAATATAAATCATGGTATTTAACATATTATTTGGCATAATATATATTTATTTTTAAAGTGATCATCTTTGTCTATTTTTGACCTGGGTTTAATGTTCCCCTCTGACAAAACAACTGGCCCCAGTTTGGCCCCCTCAGTAAAAGTGGTCTAGAACCGTCACTGCAGCCAGCACTTTTCTTCCCGGAAAAAGCGCTAGTTAGACACGGGGCGTTACTAAACACATGAACATGAGCTCCTCAGGCGGATTTCATGAACCAAGAAGAAATCCTTATCTTATCTTGCAGGCCAATTGAAAGGTAGATATTCTCCACGCTTTCGTTCTGAACACATGGAAACTTTGCAAGTAAGTATTGTAGCGCATGGAAAAGGAAGTCTTGGCTGGAAGTCAAGACCTGAATGTTGGCCATCGTTCTCTCAGAGTTAAATATGGTCGTCAGGGGTAGCTTACGGGTTTCGAGTTTTGAGTTAGTGTACGTTGGTTAAGTTGTCTTGCTTATCTTCTTTTTTTTTTTTACTAATTTCCATCTTGTTGGTCTCTACAGGTCAGAAAGGCGACTATGGGATGAAAGGGTCCCCCGGCGCTACGGGCTTATCCGGGATGAAGGGCAGCCGAGGCTTCAAAGGTTCTGTCACATAACTCTTCTGATAACTCCATGAATCAGTCAGGGTTGTTTGAGTCGCCATGAGGTCACTTTATGAGGAGAAACTGCAACAAGGCCCTTATTGAGTAATTGATGGTTGGTTGAGTTTAAGCAACAAATATTGTTGGTCAGTTTACATACCAATGTTTTTAACGTCTTCCAAAAGCACAACGAATCCTTATTGAAAAAACTAAGAAATTGTTGGGTTTGGCTAAAAATGACGGCTTGTTTATGTTTAAAACCCCTGGAAACCTGACTTCAAATATTACAAATCTGTAAGCGATATCAAAGTTTAATGTATCGTTCAGCATCTACAAAATTTGAGTAAAAATACAAATTCATAACTATTAGAAAAACCTTTTTCAAAATTCGCCTATTTTGCAGCTCAGGTCACAGTAGTTTTGTTGCACCTGAAGTTTATTGCGTAGAAATGTTGCCACTCAACACCCAACGTCTTAACAAAAGGTCAAAACGGGTAAACAGAGACGTGGATGTTAGCAACACTAGCTCGGTTATCTTCTGTCACAGCAAAAACAGTTCCTTTATTTCAAGTTTTTTGTGGCTGAAACGTAAAGATACAGAGCTTTTATTTTGAAGTTGCAACGTTCATTTTTCCTGTTTCCTGCTCCAAAAATTAAAAAAAAACTGTAAATGCTGTTACTGTGTCGATGTTTAAGAAATATTTATAAATATAAGAATCATTTTGTTTGTCAAAGCTTAACCTTAAATCTTTCTGAATTTAACAAAATAAAAGTCTTTATTTACTGTGAAGAGAATCTGAAAAACGGTTGGGAGGTAACTTCTGCTAGTTTTAATAGAGTTGATATTATGTACAAAAGATCATTAATAACATAACATAGTTAGAAGCTTTTTGTGGATTTTGTGGGTTTCCAGGGGCTTTGAGAAATGGTCATGGTCATTGTTTCTATCAGTCCTGGCGTAATCCAGCTGTAGTCTTTAGAGAATCATGATCAGGGCAGCCTGATCAAAGGGAATTCCAGTAATCCATTAATACATGACGCTTGATTTTAAGTAAAATTGTAATAATATTTTTCATGCGTCTGTGTCTACAGGAGAAAAAGGGGACCATGGAATGGAAGGGCCCGCAGGTGAACAGGGCCCCCAAGGAGAAACTGGCACATGTCCTGCTTCCTGTGAGACTGTCCAAGGTCCAGAAGGCCAACAAGGCCCCCCTGGGCCAGTAGGAGCTCGAGGTCTTCCTGGGCTAAAGGGATCTGTAGGACCCAAAGGTGCAATGGGTAATAAGGGGGGCATGGGAACACCTGGTGACCCTGGGCTAAGTGGCCATAAGGGTGATCAAGGTGAGCAGGGGGTGTGTAATTGCACAGATGGAGAACATGGCTCTGATGGGAGCCAAGGAGAAATGGGGCCTAAAGGAGAGAAAGGTGACACTGGTGCCCAGGGTGTAGAGGGTCCCATTGGGCCTAAAGGCGATGAAGGCATGATGGGTCACATGGGCCCACCAGGACCCTGCTCCCCGACCATCCAGTCAGCATTCTCTGCAAGTATCAATGAGTCATTTCCTAAGCAAAATGAACCTGTTCCATTTCCAGATGTCTTCTACAACCTACAGGGGAACTTTGACCCTATCATGGGGATTTACACGGCCCCCATCAATGGCACGTATGTCTTCAGCTTCAACCTAGCAGTTTACCAAAGAACTCTTAAGGTTGGCCTGTTCCACAACTACTACCCAGTGGTCAAAAGCACAGACTCAGCTCATCAATCCACTGTAAGTCAAACCATAGTCCTTCACCTGACCAGTATGGACAAGGTGTGGCTGCAGGTTAAGGACGGCACCACTAACGGCATGTACACTAGCTATGAGAGTAGCAGCACGTTCTCTGGGTATTTGCTGTACCCAGACTCCTGTGGAATGCCTATGTTAAGGGATGTTGGGGAATCAAACAAAGGTGAAAAGGGTGTCTACAGCTGGAAGGGTCCCTAAATCACATTCCTTAAACCATAGTGGGTTCCAGTCAGTCAAGCAGTTATAGATTAAGCTTCAGCACATCCTGAATCAAACAATCAGTGTATAAATATCTGCAGGTCCCAAGGGAAAGGTATTCTAGAAAAGCTCTCCACAAGTCCTGTAGCTGGTACTGCCCACTGTTTGTTTCACATAGCAATTTTATTTTTCTAGCCTGTTCTTCCCCTGAATGTGACGTCCCATAGAAAGCAAGAGAGTAAATTCAATATTCCAATCTCCGCCAATTCATGGACTAAATCTGGGTATTTTTTCAGATGTGGATGATGGTATTTGAGACTGGTAGGAAGGAAGGAGGAGGGGTCAGCTGAAGTGATGGCCTAATTTTGCGAACACATAAGTGTTGTCCTTATTATAGGACCAGTTTTAATTGCAACACCAAGATCCGCTTGATGACTTGAATGATGTTTTCCACCAGTACTAAAACCACTAGACGAGTACTGGATGGACGGAGGACCTGTAAAGGGATTATTTGTAGTCGATGTAATTGCACCGTTTGGGATGAACAACCAGGTGAAATTACTTGATGCAGAGTTGCAAAAGCCTTTAAAATATTTCCTGACGCTTTGAGCCGCATCAGAAATAGACAAACCAATTTCCAATGAAAAAAAAGCACTTTTCTTCTCAGCGCTCATGCAAGCATTCCCAAGCGCACAGCCCAGAAAAAGCGTGAGGTGGACGCAGGGCCTAAGGGTGAGGTCAGGTTTTGAGATAAGCCCACGGTGGGTTTCTTCCTCCCCTGCACATGTGATTTATTTTGTATTCACCTTTTTTTTCTCTGTCTGTCTTTCCTGCCAAAAATGTGCAAATAAACTGAAACTAAGTAAGAAATGTAATTCGTCCATTAATTTTAGTAACCAGACATACCTGCACAACTCATCCCATGACGTCAAACTTCAGCTGTACTCCGTGCTGTGCCCATTGTTTAAGACTTTCAAACATCCCCCAGTTCCTCGGACATTTTCAAGTCTTTTCATCATAAAAAAACGCCCCGGTGCACCTTCTCCATTGAAAAGACGTTCAAAGGACGGCTCCATCCACCATTGAAAATATGTTTTCTGTTTTTAATCCCATCTTTTTTTAGTAGAGTTTGCATGTTCTTCCCATGCATGTGTTGATGCTCCGGCTTCCTCACACATTCCAAGGACGTCTACTTAAGTTTAATTGCAGACACTTAATTCCCCGAAGGTGTGACTGTGAGCGCTATTGGTTGTTTAACAGCCCTGTGGTTCAATCAGTCAATCAATCAATCATTATTTGTATAGCGCCAATTCATAACAAACGTTATCTTGAGACGCTTTACAAAAAGACCTTACTCATTGTTAAGAAAATGGGAGACGGGGAATTGGGATAAGATGCAGGAAGGATTTCTCCTTTCTATTCCTCGCCTTCCTGTTGTCCACACTTCCTTCCCGCTGAGGTGGAGGTCGGAGCAGGCCGTGCATGAACGAGGACGGTGGTGGTTGAGGGACGACGCAGTCTGGGACGTTGGGTGAAGGTTGGGGAGCTCCGTCTACTCGAGAGCCCGGCTTCTGCTGCCGGGACAAGACCTCCTGGGCTTCTAAAGCGTTGGTTGACTTGCGACCTCTCGTGGGAATTACCCTTCAGCTGGGGTTGGCTCCAGCATGCTGCATCCCCCAAGGAGAGATGTAGAAGTGATAATGGATGTATGGATGGAGAACCGTACGAGGGAGCATATTTTTCTCAGTTTGAAATTAAATAATTTTATGAAAGATTGCAGATACTGAGGAAGACGTAAAGGGAAGATTTTATTTCAAGTTTGTCAAGAATGTTGTTCAAGATTTATTTGTTTAGAATTATTGATACTGTTGATTTAACCCCTCTAATGTGTTAGAAAGTTTCACACACCTTTTGTGTTAGCGGGTCAAATTTGACCCATGATTTAAATCAGCCTAAAATACTCTAAAACGATCATTCTCATTCAATATTGTTTTTCACCTTAT
>NC_083619.1:29218949-29326449 GCF_963584025.1 Labrus mixtus | reverse complement strand
TTAAAGAAATAATCTTTCTCTAAACGCCTTTGTTCTTCTGTTTCTTCAGCAGTTTACGTTTTCTGCATATCAGTGGAGCAGTGGCTCAATGTGAAGGTCCAGTGTTTGAGATAAATGGATCTATTAGCAGAAATGTTTTCCTATAATAAATCATATATATATATCCACAGAGAGAGTGATTTTATCCATGTTGCTCCGACATGTTACAGTGACCCAGAAAGGAAAACAAAGCAGGTTTTGTTGTGCTTTTATTTTGTATTTTTTGTACGGTCTTACACCGTGTCCTAAGTATTGGATGTCGAGTTGAATCATGCATGATCTCACGCTCAGTTGTCCTCACTGCATCCGTTAAATTCTTAATTCTCTGCTCTGGGAATCTCAGTTTCCACTTTCAAACATTTTGAAATGTGGTGCTTTTATTTTGAAGGTGGACAAACTGAAGTGTGGTGCTTTGAATTGATGAGCTGGTGACTCAAATCCCAACAATCCCACGGTGAGAATAAAGTTTTTCTCCGGTGTTGACACAAGTCAAAGGTCAACATTATGTGGATATTATTGATGCACCGCTAGAGAACAAAGAGAACATCAGCAGGTGATAACCCCAAAAATGGCCGCTCTTTTCTGCCAATTTACAGCTGAAGCTTTGACCATAACCTCACCCAGTCCCGCTTATGAGTTAAAGGCAGGGTTGGTTAATTTAAAAAACTAGGATGATTTTGAAAGTAGCATTCCCTCAGTGCTTCGTCTGCACCCACCCCCTCCCCTCTGTGCTCCCTCATAAGCCACGCCCCCTCACTTACATGCACCGAGCGCAGTTGCTCCAGAAGTGGACCTCAGCTTTTTCAGAGGACATGAGTTACTCATTTCTGTCAGGACCTAAAAAAAACAAAAACACCTGAGCTGTTTGGTCCGTTTGAAAGGAACTCTGCCGCACTTCGGTCTCGGTTCGTAAACGTGATGACACCAGAAAAAGATCGGCTGAAGCATGAACGGATCAACCAGATTTTATTTCCACATCGTTGAAACACAGAGCGTCACATCTTCTTCAGATACCTTACAGAGTTTAGCTTTCTACATGTTTCTGCAGTAACAGTGAACTCTGAAACGCTGAACTGTTATCTAACAAAGCAAACAACTAGCTTCTAAACTCACTATTTCATCTATTCAAGGACCATATCAGTGGTTACACACGTTTGGGCTGCACAATAATGCAGTTTCATGGTTAGTGCAACGTTTTAATAAACACATCTCAAAAGTCTGAATGTTTCGCAATAATAAAACGCGCAGTGTGTAGATTCAGCCACCAGGGGGCTCTCACTCAAAACAATAAGAGAAGATGACATTGAGGCTGGCGGGGAATCATGGGAGTGATCCTCTCTGCTGTCCGTCCGACTCTGTACAATATCACCCCGATTCAGAAACGATTTTTGAGAGATATTTCTCATTTTTAAGTCGGGGAGAATGTCAGCCCCATCCTCTGCGCAGTTAATCGTGCAGTCTACGACGACGGTCCGATCAGCTGCTCCCGACCTGTTGGATTAAGTTTTTCAAAATTTCCGTGGTTTGACTGCACACACTCGCACGGTGAGAGCAAAGCCACGAGTCGACTCTTCGACTTCAGGACTTTTTTTTTCTTCCTAAATTGTGTCTGCAACAAAAAAGTGACAGGCTGCATCTGAAATCACCATGGCAACAGCAGGCATGCCCGTTTAATCTATCCTCCCCCATCTCTCCGGTCATGAAAGAAACGTTGGCAGGAAATCTCTGCAGACCTCGAGCTTACAGAGAATATTTGTTATGATTTAGCTGCTGGTTAGTTTGTGTTTATTTGTGATTACTACGCACAGAGCTGACTTTAACGTCTGTCTGCCGGAGGTATTTTGGGGGACAACTTTAATTGCTCCGTCCTGATTTATCTCGTGAGTTTTTTCCTGTAGACCAAACTGGAGAAAACTCACGCTGGAAGTGGAAGTGATCGTTGTTTCAGGAGAAAAGAAAAACAAAACTGATGGGAGGATTGTGTTGTTTTCTGCTGGATTGTATTCAAACATTTTGTATCCGAATTGAATCCGGCTTTTTTCTCATTGTGTTTGGAAGCGTTTCTTCCCTACTGCGGTTAAAAACGATAACGTGTACTCAGTGAAGTGTAAGTGCGAGGTACCAAAACATGCAAAACCCCCGAATGGTCCTTTTTAATTTTTTTCTTTTACAAACTCCGAGGCGACTCAAACTTTCAGCTTTCTTGGTTTCTAGCTCTGCACAATCCTCTGCTCTATTTCTCTGCGGGTGCCATGTCGTCGCCGGCCGACGCGTTGCCATCCTCTTCATCTTCATCGTCGATCATCCCCTTCAGGTAAGAGCGCTTGAACTCCTGGAACTCCATCTCCTCCTCCATCTCACTGCAGACACAGGGACAGAGGACAGGGAGGTTCAAGTCTCATCTCATCCTCTTAAAAAGTAGAGCTTCGTCACGTCTGTCCTCAAGAGGAGAAGAAAACAACTTTTTTAAATGTGTTTGTTAAATGGAGGTGGGATTGATGATTACGGATGCATTCAAGGAAGTCAGGAAATCTGAACACTGACAGGCTCTCAGACACAGGGTCATCAGACTCCTGCAGATATCTGCTTACAGAGAGACATCAATCATTGTCAGATAACCGCTGATGTTTCTACAGTGGATTGTGTTCTGCTTTTGTGTTTCCTGCTTCAAACCCGCTGATCCCTGATTGGTTAAACAAACTACAAACGGGACTAGAACGCCTCTCATACTAACATCCAAACCCCTGAGTCTACATGTGAACGTAGAATCTGTGCTTAGAGAGAATATAAGGAGGTTTGAAAAGAGACACACAGGGCATGAAGAGGAGGAAGGTAAATAACAAACAGAGGGAAGCTGACACTGCTTCTGAAGGAGGAGAGCTGATGAAGTGAAAGAAGATCCTGGAACCTGATCCGGTCTCTGGATGTACTGAACAAAAAGGGAGGACAGAAGGAGGACATTGACACCAAATATGGAGGTAAACACCGCCATGTGTGTCCGACGTGCTCGTCTCTCTGCTCACAAAGCGACAGCAGCTTACTTAAGAGAAGAAAAAAAACCATCTCACCTTTCCTTCACTGTTTGCAGCGTGTAGAGAAAGAAAAAGTGACACACATCAGAAACTTTAGAGTCCTGGAATTTCTTTCTCGCTCTTTTCAGAGCCCTGACTGCTCTCAGCCGTCATCATGTCATTATACATTCATGTTGATTCTGCATCGGCGTATTATTGGCATCCCAGTCTGTGAGGTCACATAGCGTTTCGGCGTTTGCAGAATCACGGCACAGCGGGAGCTGCGCACACACACACACACACACACACACACACACACACACACACACACACACAGAGTCAGTCATGCACACACACACACACACACAGTCAGTCATGCACACACACACACACACACACACACACACACACACACACACACACACACACACAGTCAGTCATGCACACACACACAACGCTGCGCTCCCCCGCTGGCTCAGCTGATCCTGTCTCGCCTCTGAAGACGGTACAGAGGGGGGAGGGGTCACTTTGTCCCCCCGTTTTGCCCCTCGCAACATTCAGATTTAAGTCGAAATGTCAGGGGCTTGAAACGGCAATCTGAAGAGGGCTACTGTGTCATTTATTATTTAAAGAGAGGAAAATATTGTTTCAGACAAACGGCCGCAGAAAGACTTAAAAGACGCTACGGTAGAACACGCGTTCTTCCTTACCTGCGTCAGGTTTAGGATGCATCAGCTTGAAGGGAAGCTCCAGGTCGACCTCACTGCAACACACAAACGTTTGAAACGGCGACATGAATATACCCGACGATGTCACAACCACGAAAACAAACAGAAAACCGCTTTAGAGAGTTTTTATGGTTTATTAACTACCAGCATAAGCAGTAATGAGACCCACCTTGAGCCCATCATCCTGTGAGCGTGGCAGAGAAAAGAGGAAAATGACTTTGAATCATTTGAACAGAGATAGCGATCAACGTTAGAAACACAACAGCGAGCGTTTGAAATATAGCATCAGCCAATAGGAGACGAGTTCAACAGAAGGTCGGCAAAGTTTACAAAATGAGATCTGTTATCTATGTCGCTGATCTCGTCAGGGGTCGCGGGGGGTTGGAGCCAATACCAGCTGTCATTGGGTGAGAGGCGGAGTTACACTCTGGTCAGGTGATCACAGGAGAACTACAAGATCACATGAGAACTACAAGATCACAGGAGAACTACAAGATCACATGAGAACTACAAGATCACAGGAGAACTACAAGATCACATGAGAACTACAAGATCACAGGAGAACTACAAGATCACATGAGAACTACAAGATCACATGAGAACTACAAGATCACAGGAGAACTACAAGATCACATGAGAACTACAAGATCACATGAGAACTACAAGGTCACAGGAGAACTACAAGATCACAGGAGAACTACAAGATCACATGAGAACTACAAGATCACAAGATCACAGGAGAACTACAAGATCACAGGAGAACTACAAGATCACATGAGAACTACAAGATCACAGGAGAACTACAAGGTCACAGGAGAACTACAAGATCACATGAGAACTACAAGATCACATGAGAACTACAAGATCACAAGATCACAGGAGAACTACAAGATCACAGGAGAACTACAAGATCACATGAGAACTACAAGGTCACAGGAGAACTACAAGATCACATGAGAACTACAAGATCACAAGAGAACTACAAGATCACAAGAGAACTACAAGATCACAAGATCACAGGAGAACTACAAGATCACAGGAGAACTACAAGATCACATGAGAACTACAAGGTCACAGGAGAACTACAAGATCACATGAGAACTACAAGATCACAAGAGAACTACAAGATCACATGAGAACTACAAGATCACATGAGAACTACAAGATCACAAGAGAACTACAAGATCACATGACAAATCCTAAAACCCGAACAAACTCACGTCCATGTAAACACACTCAAAGTGTGAAAGTGCTGTTATAGATTGATAACTTTCTCGAAGGCGCACTTGCACACACACACACACACACACACACACACACACACACACACTCAGAGGTGACTGACCCTCCGACGATGAGCTTCACCATGATCCTGTAAGAAACCATGATCCCCATCACTTCCTTCAGAACGCCGTCCTTCACGCTGAAAGAGAAGAGACAGAATGTTTAACTGTGTGTGTCGGTATCAAACGGCGTCGCCCGCCTCGCTGCCTCTCTCTGACTGTTCCGCTCACATCGTCGACGACGCCAGGTTGGTGTCTTCGTGCTTCAGTTTGCCGTCCAGAGCGATGCCGCGCCTCTCCCTGTTGTTGGCCAGCAGGGGCAGCAGAGTGTAGACTTTCTGCAGGGTCGCTCCGGGAGGAACCGAATCCCTGTGACACACAGAGACACGTTTGACTCAACTCGACTAAACTCCATGATTTAAGATTTAAGATTTGGAGAAGCTTGATCACTTAAACTTTGCCAGATCAAGGCGGGATAACTTGACCCGGCATTAACCGCTTGCATGAAGGCTGCATGTAAATCCTGTCTCTATGACAACGTGACTAACACTGCTCCGTTACTGTTCACTTTTTGTTTTATATTTGAGATCGTTTCTTTCCCGATCCGACACGGAGCGAGGAGGATGTGGGTACAAGACACGATCAGTAGGCGGCAAAACAACGGGGAATATCAAACATTTAGAAAAGAGCGGCGGTGACGTCTACAGCACCTTTCTGAAAAGTTGAAAGATTTTCAACTGGAGCGCTGGGAAAGAAGACGCTGGGCGCTACTTTTTTCCTGCGGGCCCTTCTGATGCAAACGCTCTCTACTCATTGAAAACAATTGAAAAAAGACACCAGGGGGACACAGGGCCTTACTTGTTGTTTGAATTCAACCGTGCTTTTATTTTGAAATAAAGTAAGGAGCTTCTAGTACAGAGGAACGGTAACAAAGGTCAATGTGTGATGTCATACGGTCAATGTGTGATGTCATGAGGTCAATGTGTGATGTCATAAGGTCATGTCATAAGGTCAGTGTGTGATGTCATAAGGTCAATGTGTGATGTCATAAGGTCAGTGTGTGATGTCATAAGGTCAATGTGTGATGTCATAAGGTCAGTGTGTGATGTCATGAGGTCAATGTGTGATGTCATCAGGTCAATGTGTGATGTCATCAGGTCAATGTGTGATGTCATCAGGTCAATGTGTGATGTCATAAGGTCAATGTGTGATGTCATAAGGTCAATGTGTGATGTCATCAGGTCAATGTGTGATGTCATAAGGTCAATGTGTGATGTCATCAGGTCAGTGTGTGATGTCATCAGGTCAATGTGTGATGTCATAAGGTCAATGTGTGATGTCATAAGGTCAATGTGTGATGTCATCAGGTCAATGTGTGATGTCATCAGGTCAATGTGTGATGTCATCAGGTCAATGTGTGATGTCATAAGGTCAATGTGTGATGTCATCAGGTCAATGTGTGATGTCATAAGGTCAATGTGTGATGTCATCAGGTCAATGTGTGATGTCATAAGGTCAATGTGTGATGTCATAAGGTCAATGTGTGATGTCATAAGGTCAATGTGTGATGTCATCAGGTCAATGTGTGATGTCATCAGGTCAATGTGTGATGTCATCAGGTCAATGTGTGATGTCATCAGGTGGATATTACTGTCTGAGAGTTTGTTAAAGTGAAATGAGACATTCAAAGATGCAGCAGTGTTCTTCTTTTACATCACTGAGACTACAGGGAGACACTGAGGACGAGTATCTACGGAGAGCCTGAAGGGACAAACAGGAGATTAATGTGATTAACTGGTTAACGCTCAGGTGTGTGTTGTGCTTTACCCAGGCTCCTCGATGGCCACAGACTTGGTGTAGCTGTCATTGGAGTACAACACCACGTTGGCCACCTGATCCACTGAGAAGACAGAAGAGTCCACATTTAGACACGCCCTGATGTATCTGATGAATGATTATGATCAGTAGATAAAGATGTTTACCAGAGACGATGACGTTCTTGATGTTCTTGCTGGAGTTGTTTGTGATGCAGACGTTCACTTTGATCGGTTCGCCGTGATAGAACAGCTGCAAACGGTGAATAAAAACCGACATGTTATTATTTCATGATTCTTGTGTGTATGGTTTTTAAACTATCATAGCGTTTTAAAGGTCCAATCAGTGAGCTGTGTAGAGAGTGAGATGATAAAGGTATCTTCCTATCTGATCATTAAGGAAACATGTTGAAGTGCTGGCTTCTCTGACAACAATGCAGCAGCCAGTATGTCCTCCTTCTAACTTTAGATTCTGCTCCTGAATGCTCTGGATTTGTTTGGACCAGAGAAGGTAGGCGCTTTTAAGACACCCGCCCACACAGCCGTTTTGGACGCCCCTCGGTTTGCCAGATATGAGAGCAGTTATCAGGTCAACAGGTGTTGCAGCGATGGAAGCGGGCAAGAGAAGTGGTTCAGATAGAAGTGATTGTACCCGACCTAAAAAGCCTCTGCATGTTTCTAATAAGCTCCACGAGCAGAAACGTGCTCAAACTAGGATCAATATTGGAGATGCTTTTGAAAAATGGAGAGAGGTTAGAACACAGAAAGGTTTACAGACCCATGCAGAGCTGGATAAACACTGAAGCTTCAGAGTCCACCACATGGTGACCTGTGTGAGCATGGACTCTAGAGAGGAGGAGTCTTATACCAGGTCGACATCAGAACTGACCTCTTTCTCCAGACTGGCCTTGACATGCATCTGTTTTTCCGTGGTTTCCTCAGAGGGAGCCACTCCGGCGCTCTCCGGAGCGTATTGGACCTTCCTGAGCAACAGCTTCACTGAGCTCCTGAAAGCAGAGAAAGATATATATATATTTTTTTTTACTTTTCTCTTTTATGTTCAACGAGTGAATGAATCTCGACTGACACTCACCGTCTGTGCACTTTCCCGTCCTGGCTCTCAGCGCTGAACGCTTTGATCTCAAACTCCACGGTGCATTGCTGACAAAGTGGAGAGAGAGGGGGCGTCACCACACTCTGATGTGTTCACCTCGTAAAAAAAACGTTTTCCATCAAGCGGTCCGGTCCAGTTCGGCTTACTTCAGTACGCGTTTATTGACATGTCCACTGTCAAGTTTGGAATGGTACCAAATTAACCGATCCGTACCGTCCTACTTTTTTACTAGCCTTCTGTTGGGGTGCCAAGCGTATCAAAGGGCGGAGCTAGACACACTGCAGTTTGTTGTGTGACAGCGATAGTTAAGATCTTGTGGAGAGTCATTTCAAAGCTGTTTTTGTTTTTTGTCAGCGCGTAGCTCCGCCCCCTGGACGACCTGGCAGGGACAGACCTCTGCTGGGCGTCCTCAATTGTTGCCCTCTGTCGTGTTTTTCTTCTTCATTGACCTTATTGAGGAGCTACATGATGTCACGCTCTTTCATAGCTGACGCAGCTATCGCTACCCGCCTACCAGGTGAGGTCGTAACGCATTCAACATCCGGATCCAACGTACCAAACCCGATGAACTGAGCCGATCCGCTTGGTGGAAACGAGTCTTTAGTGATCTGTTCTATCCCAGTTTGGATCTTACCTTGCCAACATCTTGGGGTGATGGCTGAAGGGCCACCGAGCAGGGCAGGTTATCAGGAAACTGAGGAGAAAAACAAAACATCAGTCAGCCTGAAGCCGACTTCCATCTTACCTTCACAAAGACCAAATACAGAAAACATGAGAAAACAAAAAAACAGGGAACAATGTGACCACCAATCTCCGTCTGTAGGGGAGGTTACAGGGACATTTTAGTATTTTTGAACTCTGTCCCTTTGGTATTTTAACATATTTTCGAGTATTTAACCGCTCCTTCTTTCTCATGAGCTGTTTTCTTCTTCTCCTTTTCTTTTTTATTCTTTTGGCCTCAGGAAACCGGCTGACATGAAATGATCTTAGCTGTGTATTCATCCCGTGTTAGAGCCTGAAGGCACGTCGTACCTCAAAGAAGAAAGGGTAGGCGTTGTGTCCCAGCTTGCGCAGCAGTTTGGCCTGCGTCTTCGTGTGGACTCCTTTCTCTGGGTCCTGCAGAGGCGGGTACACCTGGCGGGTCGACAGGTACAGCTCGCGGCGGAAAGCGATCCCCATCACGTCCATGTCGTCTCTGCCGTAGCGAAAGGTGCAGGACAGGGTGACGAACACTGAGGAGCAGAGACACAGATCACAGAACTGGAAACAGAAATCAACTGGAATCATTTCAATGTCACAAAGTCTTAAAGGAGCAGTATGTAACTCTGACCCCTAGTGTTCAAAATGGGTACTGCAGTCCAAATTCTAAACATTGTAGAGAGCTGTCTCCACCTGACCTGATAACTGCTCTCATATCTGGCAAACTGAGGGGCGTCCAAAACGGCCGTGTGGGGGGGTGTCTTAAAAGCGCCTACCTTCTCTGGTCCAAACAAATCCAGATCATTCAGGAGCAGAATCTAAAGTTAGAAGGAGGACATACTGGCTGCTGCATTGTTGTCAGAGAAGCCAGCACTTCAACATGTTTCCTTAATGATCAGATAGTAAGATACCTTTATCATCTCACTCTCTACACATCTCACTGACTGGACATCAGGATGAACAACACTCCTGCAAACACACAGGCGAACTGAGGAGGTTTCAGAAACTTAAGTCCATAAAGAAGAATCTATAAAAGACGAGCGAGAGACGTGCTGTGTGCTGAGTGTGTTCACGTGTGTTTGAATACTGACCTTTCCTCCCCTGCAGAGCCTCGGGGTCGATGATGATGACGCCATCTAGTGGTGAGATAAGAAGGTGATTTTTTTTGTGATTAATGATTAAAAAAAACCAACTGAAACATAATCATTGATGGATCAAAGTGTGTCCTCTAAAAGTTGTTGTTTTGGTCCCCGACAGGCTCAGAGTGTTTTTATAAAAGTGTGACAACATTTAAAGAGAAAGTGACTCGATATCAAAAACTGTTTTGATACCATGGCAACAGAAGCAGAATTCCTGGGCACCATGATGGAGTCATTTATTGTTTTTCATTAACAAACACCGCAGGCAAACTCCTGCACACGGTCTGCACTCCACAAATACATCAGTACCAAAATGAAATTCAAACAGGGTCTGCATCTCTCTCACGACTGAGCCAAACAGCTGGGCGGACGAAGTCGGCCGAAGATCGACTCCTGAAGTGTTTCGTTTTTTCTAAGTTCGGTACTTTTCGATACTATCAACTAGAGGTTTGGGGAAAATGTAAAAATCGAAATTCTTATTTTCTGAGATTTTAAATAGATTCACAACTTTCAAAAAACGATTTTCTTTTTGTGGCTAATCAGTCCCTCCCTGCAGGGTCAGCTGTTTTTTTGTCACTGAGCTCACAAGCGCCTTTAGTTGAAAGAAGTTGTCCGCGCTCGTCAATGTGACATCTCCCTCACCGACAAATCAAAATCAAGAAGGGGCGGGACTTCTAGCATCAGCTTTGTCAACAGCAATGGCGGAGGAGACGCCAGTCAGGACTCCCTTTCCATCGTCTTCATGTTCTCTCTGTGATGTTTCACTCACAGAGCTTTCTACCACACACCTAACGGACGTTATACCGAGGGAAGCAGACGTTAAACTTTCGTAACTTAGCAACAATGAGCGCTGCTGAGAAGAGCCCTGAAAAAGGAGGTTTCGGGCGCTGCCTGTCTGTGGACACACGCCCCTCATCGCTGTTTTGGTCTCGTGTTCTTTTGTGTGATCGTGTTTTTTTTTTTGCCTTTGAACCCTTAAAAGACGATGTCCATGATAAACAGCATCACTCACCTACTGGATCCACAGAGTCCACATGGTCCACAAAGTCTCTCCTCCCCATGTAGACTCCGACCTGAAGCAGAGCAGAGATCTTTAAAAATCTGACATCGACCCACATGCAGCTGCCGCTCAAACACGTGGATCAGTTTGTGTCACGTTGTCATGACTTTGCGTCGACTTTGTGAGGATCAGTGAGCGTGAACACTTTACAGAATTAAATCCAGCGAGGTGGAAGGTTTTATTTAACGACCACGGAATCTCTCGGTGTTCTCTGACATGACGCTGACCTCAAATCCTTATCGATTTAATCGACAGCTGGTAAATCGAGTCGACTTCTCTGGGCCGAAACATTTTTATACACTGAGGTGATCGCCTGTACCTGAGCCAGCATGTGAGGCTGTATCAGAGGAGTTTCCAACACTGTGATTGGTATTGAAACATGGCTGAAAACAACAAGACGTTTCCTATTTTGCACTTTAATGGGAAGTTCATAACCCTCTGAGATTCTGCACACTGAAGGATACGACTGAAACCTGTTTACTGAGCAAAGACGGGTCATTTAAAGGTCAAATATTCTGTAAAATCCTCTTCTCCATGTTCCTCTAACTCTAATCTGTCTTCAAACCCCCCAATCATGAGAAAAGTCCATCCTCTCTGTCTTCTCCTTGCTCCTCTTTTCAGAAAATGTGTGCTCAAACAGGCCGTTTGGAGATGTTCCCTTCATGACATCACAAAGGGCAGTAGCCCCTCCCCCAGGTGGGTGACACTCCCACAGCTAGGTGTTTGTTCTGCCCTCTGAGTCTGCCTTCTCACCGTAAACAATAGGACATGGAGCGAGAAAGACAGAGTACACCCAAACCCTTCCAGAGAGGGGGCGTGGTCAGACACAGCTCATGTACATATTTAAAGGTACAGACACAGAAACAGTCTGTTCTGAGCAGGGCTGAAATAGAGGGGTTTATAGATCAAATACAGGATCAGAGTGGATTTAGAAACTTCACACACATGTTTTGAGGAGTTCTGAGACTTATTTACACTGAAGAAGAAGAGGAGGATATGTCACCTTTAATACCCTTAATCTCTCTGAGCTATAGTGGACGAGGTACTTAAAAGTATAAATATGTTGTCTTCCTCTGAAACTCTAAATAAAAACATGTGATTAATAACCAAACCACAGCGCCCTCTGCAGGACAGACTATGTAACGGCTCCATTTCTCTGAATGATTCCACAAAACAGACAAACTTTTAAAGTCCCTTTATAATCAGGGACAACACGGTTTATAGAAAGATGGACGACGCATCCCCAACCCATAACTGCTGAACACAGAAAAAGCCAAAATGTCTCGAGACTTAAAGGTTTTCACACATCTTAATGCATCATATTTGAACTAATCATAATATTTAATCTGACGTGTTTCACTCACCGACTTGTCTTTGCAGATCTTCTTGAAAACGACATTTTTTGGGCTCATGTTGGTGCAGATCGAGCGCAGCGACTCGCCGACGCCTGAGAGAAACAAAAGAGACACAGAAACATCTTCAAACACAGAAACTGACTCTGACTATGCAGGGTCTAGATTTAGCTCGGTTGTGTAGTCCAGAACGACCTGACTGTGATTAAGAGAAGTGCTTTGAGTCATCTAGGACAGGAGTCCCAAACCAGCGAGGACTTAGACCGGTACCGGATTTTGGGTCATTTCTAACCGGGCTGCAAACACCCAGTCGGTTCAAAAATACGCACAGACACCCAGATAATAAATGACAGTACCTTCTGATAGTTGTTCAATAATAACGGGTGAATTACTTCTGTTGCACCCGTCACAGTTTGACTCTGGAACTTCTACTAAAGACATCGTCCCTTGGAAAAGAAAAATACAGTTTTTTACAAAACGGGTTGCTCGAATTAATCAGACTCTCCACAATGTCATTTCTTTAAAAATGAGCTTTCATCATATTTTTTAATCATTGTTATTATTTTTATCCCGTAAACAAATCAAACAAATCAGAGAGAGAAGTAGAGTCCATTGTATTGGTGGGCTCTGGCGCCCTCTTGTGGTGAAAGAACGACACTGCATCGTTTACATGTAAATTACCACAAGTAAAAGTATATCAGCCGTGTTTCCAAATCTAAATAAATATATTTTGAATTCCCCAAAATGAAGTCTAATGTATATTTTTTAAAATATAAAACCAAATCTGGGCCGAGTGGAAACACAAACTGCAGCAGAAACTGATCAATAAGCCGAGCTTTCCCTCGCTGAGTAAATCGATTACAGACAGCTGATAGATTTACACAGACAGACTTAACTCTGCTGATCTTCTTCATCCTCTTAAAAACATCTCAGGTGTGTCTCATGTCCCTCGTTAGAAAAAAATAAAGGCACATCATGCACATACTTCCTTTGATAAAATCTCTGGATTTCATTTCTTTGTTTTGATTCTGTTTGTAAAAATAATCTTGAAACTTGAAGATGAATGTTGAAGATATTTAAGAAGTGTTGGCTGAGAAAGAATTTAAAGAATAAGAGTGAATAAAAAAGACTCATGTCATGATCACATGTGGACTTACAAAGTGGGGTTAAATATTTACATGAGTAAAATTAAAAAAGCTGTTTTATTCCAAAATTAATTTGAGTTATTTTCCTATAAGAGAAATAATAATGTGGAAAGAAGAAAACTTCTCCTGTCGTCAGAGCCTCGATGTGGGTTACTCATTTCTCCATTTTGTCATATTTTTATTTAAGAGTTTCACATGTGAGAAAATCTGTCAGACATTTTAGATTTCCAGGAGAGAAAAGCTGTAAACGACGTCAGACTGAAGAGAATCAAAAAGACTCACCTGAGTTGAAGA
The DNA here is from genome assembly GCF_963584025.1 of Labrus mixtus. NCBI lineage: Eukaryota > Metazoa > Chordata > Actinopteri > Labriformes > Labridae > Labrus > Labrus mixtus. Next base: position 29,312,771 of record NC_083619.1, on the reverse strand, counting down.
GGTGGATGGATGGATGGATGGATGGATGGATGGAGGGTTTTCCTTGTCGCTCAGAGAAGCTCTATATGTGGCCCCAACAGCCAATCAGGTGAGTCGACTGGGAGAGGTACTCAGCAATAACTGACCCCCCCCCCCTTCCGACACCTCACTTGTAAAACAAAACATCCAGACAATCACAGACTTCCTGAGAATTACTCTGAGTGAGAGGATTGAAGCTGGTTACTCCTCAGTCAGCACAACGAGAGCAGATTACAGAGAGAGAGAGGGCGAGAGAGAGAGAGGGGGGGGGAGAGAGAGAGAGAGACGGAGAGAGAGGGGGGGAGAGAGAGAGAGAGAGAGAGAGACGGAGAGAGAGGGGGGGAGAGAGAGAGAGAGAGAGACGGAGAGAGAGGGGGGGAGAGAGAGAGAGAGAGAGAGACGGAGAGAGAGAGAGACGGAGAGAGAGGGGGGAGAGAGAGAGAGAGAGGGCGAGGGAGAGAGAGAGAGAGAGAGAGGGCGAGAGAGAGAGAGAGACAGAGAGAGGGGGGAGAGACAGAGAGAGGGAGAGAGAGAGACAGAGAGACAGAGGAAGGGGGCGAGAGAGGGAGAGACAGAGAGAGGGCGGAGAGAGGGAGAGAGAGAGAGAGAGAGGGCGAGACGGAGAGAGGGAGAGAGAGAGGGAGAGAGAGAGAGGGCAAGACAGAGAGAGAGAGAGACAGAGGGCGAGACAGAGAGAGGGAGAGAGAGAGAGAGAGAGAGAGAGAGAGAGAGGAAGGGGGCGAGAGACAGACAGGGATTTCTGGAGTAACTTTACTAAATTCATGTATGAAACACAAAACATTCAATAACACACGAGAGGGAACGATGTCGTCTCCATGGTAACCGCAGAGCAGCTAATTAGAGTGATGAACATGTTTGTTTTAAGTGACCACACAGTGAGATAAATAAGAGTCCGTTTTGAGATTCAGAGACACCAGCTGATGAATCAGGACTTACTGTCCTACCGCCAGTCGGTGGTTACTCTGCAGTACAGCAGGACCCGGCTAATCTGGTTTACCGTCTTCCAAATGAGGAAACAACAGCTGACGTAAAACGCCTCTACAGTGTGGCGTCCACTTAAAGTCGGTTTGCAAATCCGCCAAAAAGCAGAAAGACGTAGAAGTAACCATGGCAACCAATCGCTGACTGAGTCCATCCTGCTAACTGTGGATGTTTTTGTTATTTCTGAGACGCCACTAACGACCCTCTTCCTACATCCACATGTACCGTGCAGCTCAGAGGAACGCAGTTTTTGAAGTGTCAGGAGCCGTTTAGAATAATGATGTCATAAAGCGGTCCACTTCCTTGTTTGAGCTCGGTTGCGTTCACATCTCCTGCGGTTCGTACTCGAGTACACATGAAACGTGCCCCAGTCAAGCGTACTCGGATCCCTGATGTGAAACCATCGAGAGAATCAGAAAGATAACTGGTGGGATCGCTGTTTCATTTCCATCTCTGACCTGTCGCTTTGCATTGTGGGAAACAATAGGCTACACGAGGGGACACTGGTCTGATGCGGACTGTAGATTTTTCTTGAATCAGTACGACATCCGGGTGTTTCTGTCCCACTGCCGTACTTTGAGATGTTCTCGTGTAAATCAGTGAACTTCTACTGATGAAAGATACTCGGCCTTTTCCATTTTCTGATTTGTTTTTCGATCTTTTTGATCTCTTTGTTCCTGATGACTTATGACAGATTCTGATGAATGGTTCTTTTTGTGACTCCTGTATTTGTGTTCATTGTTGTTCAGTGTTTTTATGTCTGTCCTCTCGGCCATGACGCTCTTGTAAAAGAGATTTTTAATCTCAATGAGACTTTTTCCTGGTTCAATAAAAAATAAAATAAATAAAAACTCCAAAACAAAAAACACCAACCAGAATTTACATTTTTAGACACTTCAAATCCATCATTACCCTTTTTAAAAAAAAATTATTTTCTTTGTCTGCTGTGCTTATTTGTGAGTTTTCTAGGTTTGTTTGTCATCACTTTGTTTATTGTTTGGGAGCTCGCCGTTGCTGTCATTTTGTGCCCTTTAAGTCATGTTAAGGTTGTAAATGTCCATTTATAGTCTTTTTTATTTTTTTACAACTCTGCAGCCATTTTGTGTCTCTGTGTGGCCCTCTTCCTGTGTTGGTTTTGACTGTTGTCATTCTGTGTTTGGACGTAAAATGGTTGTTTGTTACTGTTTGTGGTCATTTTTCAGATCTTCTCTTGATATTCTGTGTCTCTGTAGTTTTACGTTTTGTCGGCGTCGATATATTCCTGTCTTTATCCGTCTCCATATTGAAGCAGCTCTGCAGAGGGGGAGGAGCTCTACAGATAGACAGCTTTAATCTGCTGTTCTGCAGGTCAGCAGGTAAACAGACACACAGGTGGATTACTGTCCTGCAGAGCATTAATCATCATTATTACACAGGAGATTACAGCACACACACACACACACACACACACACACACACACACACACACACAGACACACACACACACACACACACACACACACACACTAACTAAAAAGAACATATGGATCACGTGCAGACACAAACGTGTGTGCAGTTCACTTCAATCTGCACATCTATCTAAATTATGATTAAAGACGGATGGATGATAATGGGGGCGCTGGATAGGCTAGGATGTAGGATGTCGCACGCCCAATGTACAGAGGCTATCGTCGTCATAGCAACGGCCGTGGGTTAAAATCTGACCTCGACCCTTTGCTGCACGGCGGCTCTCTCCTCCCAACGTTTCCTGTCTCTCTTCAGACGGCAAAATGGCCAAACAGACGAGGACACAAAACAACAAACACAAAGACTCCCGAACAACTTGAAATCACTAAAAAAAGAAACACACAATGACTGCAGGGATGTAAAACAACTTACACACATAACTATAAAGAGACAAATAAGCACGAGTTAAAGTTAAACATTCTTTATTCAGATAAAATCACAAACAATCATTTTTGTATTTTTTTTCATTCTTGTGATTTAGATTTAAGATTTTAACTCAAAAAGTTTTTAAAAAACAGCAACAAATATTTCAAAAGGACAGAAATAAGAACTACACGTCTGCAGTTTGTTAAACATCGGTCACAACAGGTCAAGGTATGCACGGCCTGTAATTACCACCAGGTTGGAAGAAACACGTGGTGCCCTTCTTTAAGGGGGGTTAAAACTTTGTAATCTTACTTTACATAAATCAGAGCTCGGTCAAAGTCGGGGCGAACCTTCAGTTAGTTGATAAAATGTCCTAAAAACAGGAACAGGTGTGTTTAGACGTAAGCTCTGGCATCTGATTCCGACTTGGCTGTAGCTGTGTAGACCGTCTTAGGCTTGTTTCCATAGATACTGAAAAACAAGAGACGACGACGTCAGACTCAAACTGTGAGATCAACAGACATGTAAGAAACAGTTAAAACTTAGTGGTATGTATTCAGGACCATGGATGGATGGATGGATGGATGGATGGATGGATGGATGGATGGATGGATGGATGGATAGATGATGGGTGGATAGATGGATGGAAGGATAGATGGATGGGTGGAAGGATAGATGGATGGAAGGATAGATGGATGGAAGGATAGATGGATGGAAGGATAGATGGATGGGTGGATGGATGGATGGATGATTGGGTGGATGGATGGGTGGATAGATGGATGGGTGGATAGATGGAAGGATGATTGGGTGGATGGATGGATAGATGGAAGGATGAAAGATGGATGGATGATTGGATGGGTGAATGGATGGATGGATGGATAGATGGATGGGTGGATGGATGGATGGATGGATAGATGGATGGAAGGATAGATGGATGGAAGGATAGATGGATGGAAGGATAGATGGATGGGTGGATGGATGGATGGATGATTGGGTGGATGGATGGGTGGATAGATGGATGGGTGGATAGATGGAAGGATGATTGGATGGATGGATGGATAGATGGAAGGATGAAAGATGGATGGATGATTGGATGGGTGAATGGATGGATGGATGGATAGATGGATGGGTGGATGGATGGATGGATGGATAGATGGATGGGTGGATGGATGGATGGATGGATAGATGGATGGGTGGATGGATGGATGGATGGATAGATGGATGGGTGGATGGATGGATGGATGGATAGATGGATGGGTGGATGGATGGGTGGGTGGATGGATGGATAGATGAATGGATGGATAGATGGATGGATGGATAGATGGATGGATGGTGGATAGACAAAAAAGAATGTTGGATGGTAGATGGATGTATTATTGATGGATGGATACAGTAGATGAATAAATGATGGATGAAAATAATATTGGATGGATGGATGTGGTTATAAAGAATGGATGGATGGATGGATGATTAGGTGGGTGAATGGATGGATGGATGGATGGATGGATGGGTGGATAGATGGATGGAAGGATAGATGGATGGATGGATGGATGGATGGATGGATGGATGGATGGGTGGATGGAAGGATAGATGGAAGGATGAAAGATGGATGGATGATTGGGTGGGTGAATGGATGGATGGGTGGATGGATGGATGGGTGGATGGATGGATGGTGGATAGATGGATGGATGGATAGATGGATGGGTGGATGGATGGATGGTGGATAGAAGGATAGATGGATGGAAGGATAGATGGATGGATAGATGGATGGATAGATGGATGGATAGATGGATGGAAGGATAGATGATGGATGGATAGATGGATGGGTGGATGGATGGATGGTGGATAGACAAAAAGAATGTTAGATGGTAGATGGATGTATTATTGATGGATGAATACAGTAGATGAATAAATGATGGATGAAAATAATATTGGATGGATGGATGAGGTTATAAAGAATGGATGGATGGATGGATGGACAGTTGGTGTAATCCATATATAACACTTACCCTTTCTTGCCTCCAGGAGGTGACGCCCTCCTGCAGGCGGTGCAGAGGAGAGCTCCACCCAGCATCGACAGACAAGCTCCGCCCCATCCAATGTAAAGACCAGTACCCAGCTCGAACCTGCAAACACACGAGAGAGTGAACAAACACCAATAACAAGACTTCCCGAGGGAACAAACTTACTTAAATAATTCTACACTCTAAAAGGTCATTAAGTGTACAACTGTTCTAGAAGTTATATGACAACCGAATGAATAAAAATAATTATTAAATGGCAAGAAGACTTTAATTTAAATCAAAATTATATATATACATAATGTTTTATTTTATCATACAGTCAATAAAATACGGAAGTGCAAAAAAACTGCAGTTCCTCCAGTGTCCACTAGAGTCTGTCTCCTGCAGTGAGTCAGTCCCCATAGAGCTCTATGTTAAAATGTCTAACTTTACAGCAGCAGTTCCTCCAGTGTCCACTAGAGTCTGTCTCCTGCAGTGAGTCAGTCCTCATAGAGCCCCATGTTAAAATAAACATGTTTACATCCTGGTATAAAAACAGTTTGGGTCTCTGGAGCTCATTTGTCTCTTCAACTGTACGGACTGAATGATTATACAACTCACCTGTTTACATTATATTAGGACTTAAAGGGATGTATAATTAGGGGGCGTGGCCTCTTTGAGTGACAGGTGGGAGCTGCTACCTCACTGCTAGGTGTCGCCTCAGCTCATTCAGTCACTTCTGTTTGTATAATACTTTTTGTCGGTCTGGATTTGAGAGAAAACGTTTACTAAAAGGTGTAGGTCTTACTCACCTAATGCCACCGAGGAACGGGTTGTTGAAGTCCTGCACGACTTGGTAGGCGTACCAGGAAACAGCTATCATGGAGCAGATACCTGCAAACACACAACAAAAATCATCACTGTCAGCAGGTTCTTTCTTTGGTCTGCTGAGGATTTCAACATGATTTTCCGTCAGATTTGTGAGGTGTCTCCTCAACTTCACTTCAGATTGATTGAGTTGTTTTATGAATCTTCATATCTTTAAGTCAAAAACCTTGAAACGCACTTCTACTCCTTGATGTTTGGCTCGGCATGAGAGCTACCATTCTTCATCCTTTTTCCTTTCCTTTGGTCCTAACACTTGTAGCATTTTATTTTTGTGCATGTTGCTTCATTTCAAAGTCACACCGCCAACTACTGGCCTGGCATGTGTACTACTCCTTAGTGTTCATGGTGGTTGTTATCAAAATGACTGAACTTGGAACTGTTTGTACCCCGACACTCCATTTCTATTTTCCTCTCTGTTACTCTCGTAGACGGTCGAGGAACGAGGAAGGAGGGCGCTCTACAAAGCAGGACCTAAAAGGGTTCCTCTAACGGGTTCTAGGAACTAAAAGAGTTCATAGTTCCTGCGGTGAAGAATCAATGTAAAAGGGGGAGTGTTCCAACATGTTTCAAATTTCCTAGAGCACTCACTCAATGACAACGTAACAAAAATAGTTGCCTCAGTGAATTGTTTTTTCTCATTCGCACAAAAACCTTTAAACTCACCACCGAGGATGCTCAGGATGCCTCCGACGACGGCGATCTTGGCCTTTGATTCGTTGGTGGCCGAGCCGATCTTGATGCACTTCAGTCCGAGCAGAGACACGATCATGCAGCCGAGGCCGAGCAGCAGAGCGATGATCATCAGAGCGCGATCGGCTTGCACGTGAGCTGCAGAGAGGGAGAGACATCGGCATCTTAAAAATGATAAAAAATCATAACCAGCACATCGGAAGTGACTCAAAGTTGTTGTTTTTGTCCCTGACTGGGTCACATTGTTTTTCTAAAGGCTCAAATATACTGCCCCTAGTGGTCATATGCGTATTGCATCTCTTGTTAATATCTGAGGACAAAACCACCGCAGGAAGGCCCGTAGACCCGTAGGTGTAGTTTAAAGTAAGTACACCAGGGCTTAAAAGTCTGATACCTTACAGAAAGGTTCCCCACAGAGCAGTGGCGATTCTAGAGTCTGTTGCGGCCCTCAAAAATAATTGGGGGGCCCTCCAACCAACGTTCATCACCATCATGCCTGCCATCGCCCCGACGCTTACTCCTCTTCCTCTTTTTCTCTCTCTCCTTTTCTCTCCTATCGATGGATAATTCCTCTTCACTTTTCTTTGTTTACTTTCATTGACAAACTTTGGATTTTACAGCAATAATGTGTGCATCGCTAAGCAGGGCAATGAGAGTGGGTGTATCACATGGGGACCCCTTAGGGAGGTTTCCTACTGTCATTGCAAAATTTGCACATTTTGGTTTAAAGTTTGTGAGTTTGGGGGCCACTACTGGTCTGGGGCCCAAAGAAGTTGCCTGTCTTGCCTGTTGACAAGCAGCGCCACCGCTACAGAGATAGACCTTTCTGTTCAAGAGGAAGAGGAAATTTTAAACAACAATCAGCCGCTGCATTGCTCTTTATCTTGCCACCAGACTCTGTTTATAAAATGATGACTTTACTTTGCAAAAACAGAAGTGGCTTCTTTCTTATCCCTGCCTTAACCAGATAGTTTTTTTGTGTGTTACAGGAATATTAAGTTAAATCAATACTAACAGTTAAACACAGCCTGGTGGATGTGAAGAAAGTGATGTAACAGCAGTTTCTTGTTTCTATTCCTTTGATTTGTGTTCGAATTCAATACGAGAAGTTTCAAAGGTGTAAACCCAGACTAAAGGTGAAGTCATAAACACTGTTGGCCTCCTTTATTTGCTCTGAAGGTTGGTTCCCTCCATTTTATCATCAGTGGCAAAGGAGGCTCAAAATGGCGCTCACATGATAACACATCATCGCTGCAGAAAAAACAACTTAGCAGAGAGAAAACAGAAAGAGCATCAGAATGAAAACAGAGTCGTTCCCGAAGATTATCTTGCTTTCATGTTTTTTTCTGTTCTTACAACTTGAAGTAGCTGACCTTTTTTTTTGTAGTTGTTTTTTAGGCGGGAAACGTCTGGTTATAAAAGAGACCGACCTTTGACCGGGTAACTCTGAAATGGTGCCACATAGCATGATTACACGATGGGACTATAAAGACATGGATTCAAATGAACAACGCCCGAGTTACCAAAGCAGGTCGATTACCAGACTATCTCCTCTAGTGGCTTTCTGACCTCATGAACACGAGGAAGTCGACCTCGATGCCTTTTTTTTCCAACTCTTTTACGTAACCAGTGTCGCACGTAGGCGACGGAAACCTGGCAAATCTCTTTAAAAATGTAAAATATGAATCCTTTTCAAACGTTGATCCTTCACCACTTATTATTTAGCCCCAATTTGGAGAATCATCTTTAATTTTGTGCCTCTCGCAGATTAAACTCTTGAAAGTTTTGGATATTTCCTCATGCTTCCATTATTATATTTAAGATTATACATCATTAAAAACATCAGATCCAACCTAAACATGGATAGAGATGGATTTCACCATCGAGAAGCAGAACTAAAAAAACTCCAGTTTCATTGCTTTAATCGAAAATTGGATGATATTTTTTCACATTCTCTACCACTGTGCCCAAACATTACGGCGAATAAAATTAATTGGGTTAATGTTCTCGTCTTACCGGGGAGGGCCAGCAGGGATTCGAAGTCTCGACACTCGGCGATGCCGGCGCTGTTCTCGGCGCAGGAGTGCCACAAGTTTTCGAATTGCCTCTGGGAGATGATAACGCTGCCCGACACGGTGGAAATCTTCCAGTAGTCGTTGACCAGCGCCGCTCCGTTCAGCAGCCATCCCAGTATGCACAAGACAAACCCGGTCGCTTCCACAGCCGTCGACATGATGGCAACGATTCCAAGAAAAGTACTTAAAGAGAAATCCAACAAATATTCTAAAAGAAGAAGGTTAGCCTTTTAAAAGGTAAGGATAAACAGAGTCACAAAGCCGAGTGATTGTATACAAAAGGTGAAATCAGAATCAGAAGATTGAAGCTCTGCTCTCGCTCCGTCTCTCACTTCTTGTTAATCTGACGTCTGTCGCTTGAACAGGAGGACTTTACTCTCTAACAGGGGCCATAAAGCGGTGGGAGCCGCTCCCTGCAGTTCCCTAACCACCATAAACTCAGTATTAATGATGATGATGATGACGGCAGTGAGCCTTCAGCCACACCTTAGATAACCTTCCAAAAGCACCTATGAGTCTCTGTAGGCCGTGATATGAGTCCTACGTACTACGTCCCTGAAGTCATACAGCTGACACAGAAATCTTCAGGAGGCAAACGTCCGTCATCCACCATGAGAGTGGTTGTTACATGATGGGAGTATCTGTGGAGGTTTAAAGGGCAAATATAGTTGGTTGGTTGGTCGTTTGTTGGGAGGTCTTTGAGGTGGTGGACGTGGGAGGAGGATAATGGGATAGACCACCAAGGGCCCTATTGGAGGAGGAGGCCCTTCTCCAAGTTATAACAGTCGTAGTAAAGGTAAAAAATGGCAGAATGAGTAACTATGACACTTGGCTCGTTCCCTTCAACCCACCCTCCCTTCCCTCCTTTCCTTCCTTCCTTTCCCTCCCTCTCATTCATTCACCCTCCTTTCTCACCCCTTCCTATTCAACTTAGCGCATTCCATGCACAGTCTGGGCTATAATCAGTACGGTTAGATTCATGCCCGAGACGGACCCCCCCCCACTCTGAGTCTCCCTTTGCTCGACCTTCTGATCAACACACATCCATCTGTCTCAGTATACAATATGAATTTACATTAAATGTTTGATTGAATCGTTGTGGTGTGGTCCAGCCCAAATGAGCGTGTGAAACTTCTCCCACACCGTACATGTTGCCTGCGACAAATGACGGGAGGAGACAAAGAATTACTTGTAAAAATATGTTACATTTATTTCCAATAAAGTTTAACAAACATTGTGAGATGTGGAAGTCAGTTAATCCGTTGTGTAAAGGTGTATGCATGTGAAATGTGTCACGGCCCTCGGGGGCCCCAAGCAGTTGCTGGCCTTGCATGTTGACAAGCAGCGCCTCTGTTTCTCATCTACTTTGACCGCATTGAGCTGTGTAAATGTGTGTCTGAGTCCTGACTGTCTACAATGAGGGAGAAGCTCGAGTCCCGCTGGCTGTGTTGTTGTCAGAGCCGTGTTTACATGGACGGGACGGCCGGCTCCTCCCCTTGTGTATAAAAGCTGTTTTAGTCAAGAACTAGAGAGAAGAAGAAGAACGTACTCACTGATTATTTGGATGTTAGTAAGAGTTTTTAGATCACGCTCATTCTGTGTCAGTTTACATGAAATGTGAAGCTACGAGCTAACTAAAGAGCGCTAACATTAGCATGCTAACACAGCTAATGTGAAGCTACGAGCTAACTAAAGAGTGCTAACATTAGCATGCTAACATAACAATGTAGGAAACAGGTGATTGCAGCTCGAGCAAAGGACAATTTTGTCCGCTGCTTGCGCTAAATGGTGCTTAATTATGGTGTGTTCTAATTCTTAACTCCTTCTTTGGCTTGAAGGTGTGCAGCTGGAGGAGAGCGGAGACTTCAGTATGGAGGAGGCGTGGCCAAACAGCAGTTTGTTTTGGTTTCATGCTTGTGCTCAAGGGCGACATTTACTGGATCAAAAAGTTGCAGATTCTTCCTTTAAAGTTTAATTCATTAAAAACATTGGAGCAAACAACGCGTTTCGCATTCGAGTGTGACCGGTGTGTGCTGGATCACTCAAGACATCATATTCAAGACAAAGTGTTTATTTAAAGAGGACATATCGTCCCCCTTCTCCACCTTTTCAAACAGTCCCCCTGTGGTCTAAATGAAACATCTGTGCTTTGGTCAAAATATAACATGAATCAAGCACCAGAGGAGGTTTGTGACCCTGTATAAACCAGCTCTCTCAGAACGCTCCGTTTTGGTGTGTGTGTCTCTTTAAATGTAATGACCCCCTGTGCTGTTTTATCATTTGATTAACAAATTTAGTGACAAAATGTTGTTGATGTAAACAAATGAGAGCTGAAGGAATATGTCAAGAGCTAGGGGCTGCACGGTGCTGCAGTGGTTATAGTGAGAAGGTTCCTCTCTGTGTGGAGTCTGCATGTTCTCCCCGTTCATGTGTAGGTTCTCTCCGGCTTCCTCCCACAGTCCAAAGACTCGTTAGGTTAACTGCTGACTCTTAAATTGTCTGTAGGTGTGAATGTGAGTGTGTCTAGTTGTCTGTCTCTATATGTCAGCCCTGTGATTGGCTGGTGAACAGTCCAGGGTGTAACCCCGCCTCTCAGCCCAATGACAACTGGGATCAGCTCAAGCCCCCCGGGACCCCCAATGGGACAAGCGGTATAGATGATGGATGGATGTTGAGAGCTGCAATACAAACAGAAACCAAAGCAGCAGCAGTTATTGCAATGAAACCGAGATAAACATTTATAGCCCTGAAGTTTTATTTTATTTTACTATCCTGCTCCACATTTAATAATCTGGGTTAAAGGAACTGAAGCCACAGCTGTGCTCGTCTGTTTCCTCTAACCAACCAGAGAGCCGTTCATGAACCCTGCCAGAAGGAAAAGTCCAACCAGCAGCAGGAAGTCAAAGATGGACATTTTCAATGCCCATATAAGGAAGTGCAGCTCCAGCCCAAGCTATGACGTGAACAAACAACGCCGTGTTGTCTTCATCTGTGTACAGCACGACTCAACGACTAAACTCGTGCAAAATAATCACGATGCCATGTTTGAAATGTGTAAATATTTGTAGTTTTTCATGGTGAAAAGCAGATGTGAGATTTCTCTGACGGTTTCAGGCGTGTATAAAAAGCAGGATGTGAGAAGCTTGTGCCAGTGTTTGTGCGTTTTTACGGCTTTTTATGGTTGGTGACAGTTAATGTTTGATCATCCTGAGAGTCCAAAGTCCAACACCTCACACTCCGAGCGTCCCTCTCGGTGGTGACGCAGCCCGACTGAAACTCTGAATCAGGGTCAGTATGGAGCGTCGTTTCTCTCTCTGGAGGAGAACAGACCGAGTTGTTAGCGGGGGTTAAACTTCCCCACAGAGAAGAGGAACGATTCGACCTTTTCTGAAACATTTTAAACAACAAATGTAGTGCACACGCTGTGCAGTCTGAAACTGCTGTTTACATTTCACCCTCCAGCCCTGTGCAAACATCTCATTACACTAACGAGGCAGATTCACATGAGAAGTCCAGATAAACATCATTTATTGAAGATATCACAAGAGAAATAAAAGAGCTGAGTTGTGAGCGTCTTGAGGGGCGGCTGCGGCTCGTTGGTAGAGTCATTATCCTTATCAATCTTCATTTTGTATAGCGCCAATTCATAACACACATTTTGAATGCTTCTGACGGCCCTGACTACAACACTAAAGCGTTCTTGGGTCCCTTGAAAGGCGCTTAATGAATTCTTATCTTATTTGTCTTGAGACCACTTTTTGAAGTTCTTGGTCTCGTCCCAGAATAGAATCGTCTAATCTTGTCACCTGACCATTCCTTGGTCTTGTCTCTGACTGTGAGCACTTTGGTCTCGGGTATGTCCGGGTCCCTACGCTACGCTTTACATCAGAACACAGAATCAAAACAACACAATAAACAGAGTCCATAAGCTACGTTGGTTTTTAAGAGTTTTTCTAACATGTCCGAGGATGAAGCATTGTGGATAACTGCTGGGAGAGCGTTTCACAGGGTGTTGGATGCCACACTGAAGACTCTGTCCCCCAGAAGTCCGCAGGTTGGTGTGGGGGAATGGAGAGTGAGTAAGTTAGGGGGTGTTTCTCATTAGGGCCCCGGGCCCCGAATCCGAGTACTCTTGACTCAAAGTCCAGATCATTTGATTAATGTCAACACAAACGTTCCGCACCCACGTACTGAGCCCAAGTCCTAGTTTTTAAAATCAGTTATGATTTAAAAACCGTCCAGTGTGTAGCCGGCCTTAAAGGTCTGTGCATGAACATGAACTTAGGGACTACTTTATGGTCTCTATTTGAAAATCTGACCCGCCTGCAAACAGAAGCGAGCAGGATCATGACTGTCTGTGTGCTGCAGAACACATTTCCACATGTGGGACAGTAACAAATAATCTGAATCTAAGAGGGAATCCTTACATTTTCGAAGAATTTCGCCACCATGGAGCAACTCTTTGTAGCAGGGAGCTCTGAAACACGGCCTCGCATTTTCTCTGGTTTTCTGAGAGTCAGAACCTAAATAGAGCTGCACACACACACACACACACACACACACACACACACACACACACACACACACACACATTCCAGCAGGTCTACAGGAGCTATACGGTATTCAGAGTGCGTTGGGCGTGTCGTGTGTCGGGCCTGAGATGACAGCTGAAGCCCCGAGGGAGAAAAACAACGAGTCAGACCGGCTGAGCAGCCCAGAATCAGCATCAGCATCCAGACACACCAGCTTTCCTCTGCACACAGAGCAGACCGCAGACACGCCAACACGGATCACTTTACAGGCTCTTTAATGTGTTTGAATCAAGAGTTCAGAGGTTGAAATAAACCCTCGACAGGAACGTCCCACTGAGGATCATGTGGACCCTAACTCTGAGACTCTGAATGGGAGATGATCTCGGTGGATTTACGGCTCGTTGTCAGCTCTGGGGTGAGCTGAAAGAAGGATCCAGAATTCAGGAGGAGTCAGGATTTCTCTGCAGGGGCGCTGCACAGCTCTCTGGATTACTTATTTGGAGGGATTTGAACATGGTGGACCTGACATGACCAACAGATTTTTTTCCCGCCTTTTCTTCCCGAGACAAACTCTCCGGTCATGACACGGAGTCTGCAGGTGATGATGATGATGACGGTCCTGCTGGGCTTCACAGACTGTAAGTTAAAGCTTTTTAAAACTTTCACACTCCAATGATTGATTGTGGGACATTTTAAATGAAGCAGGGCAAGGATACGCTCCACAATGCATCTACGTTCCAACCCTCACCTGTGGTCATGAGCTGTGGGGGTTGGGAGGAGACCAAGGGGTAGATCTAGAACTCACTGGATCTGTGTTGCACAGGGTGGCTGCAGTAATCTTTTAAGATTGCAAAAATCACAAATTTTGGAGGCTTTATAAAATTAATGTGCAAAGTATTCAAAGTACGAGTAAAACTAAATATGCAACTTGGACATGTGAAGAAAACTACCAGCAGCTTGGTGCAGAACAGCCCAGAAAGCTGATTCTTACATAAGTCCCGCCTCTGACAAGGCAAATGTAGTTAAGGATTTTTAGGCGGTCAATAACACTTCAAGGGGGGGAGAGATTGAGACCACAAAATGGAGGGGGCTCATTTAGACTTCTATGTAACCGGGTTTATTTTCTACACTAGTGGATTAATATGATTTGATTGTGTCAGCAGGTGTTTGGACGCTGCCGGCGCCCGGAGGAGTTACGATGGACTCTGTTAACATGAAACACGTCCTGAAGTGGCTCCCCCTGCAGGCTCACTGTGACACTGCAGTCCTGTACTCGGTTCAGTTCCAGGGGTAAGTCACATTTATTTACCTGATTCTGACAGCTGTCGTCATGTAGTGCCCATGAATGAGGAAAACACCAAATGTGTATCCATCCACTGCTGAAAGTAGTCCCCCAGAAAATGCACCATATCCTTTGTTTGATCGTCGGCCTAGTTTTTGCGGCGAGTGTAGGACCCCCGTCTGCCTTTTCTCGGACGGTTCAACATGTTGAATCTGCGTCGGTCACCGTCGGTGCAGTTTGTGAGAGGAATCACTCTGATTGGCTGTTCAGCACGAGAAAAACGGAAGTGACGAAAGCACGTAAACGACCACAATCAAGAGGTAACTTTTCGTCGGACGTTATTATCGATTAGAAGCACCTTTATTACGAGGGGTGAGTGACAGCGACGAGAAAAATATCTTCTCGTATCACAACAACGTTTTGTTTTTTTATCCGCGTTCTTCTCCGACCTCATCCACTTCTGCTTTCCCCCTTTTTGGAATGACGATTACAGACTACCGCCCCCTGCTGGCAGGGAGAGTAATTTCCTCTCACACATTGGCCGTCGGCTGTAGTCTTTGCGGTGTGTTCAGATGCAACTCTTTGGCCAAGACAAAAGGCGACGTGAGGCGACCTTTCGATCCCACGAGTTCTTTGCCGTCTGCTTGATGTGTCCGGGTCTTTAGAGAGCAGCTGATCCCTGATCCTCCTTCTGGACAAAAGGTGACTGTTGGTGACAGTTAATTACACAACAAGAAATAATCCCAGTGGTCCAATTGTCATCTGAAAAACATTATTTTATTTGAAAAGTTATCCCCCTATAAACAAGAGTATCACTTTAAATGCTTTATATGTGATTTTTTGATCCAGCAGATGTCACCCTTGAGCACCAGCATGAAACCAAAACAACTCACGCTGCATTGTTGTGTTAGCATGCTAATGCTAGCGATCTTTATTATGCTCGTATCTTCACACTGCATGTAAATTTACCTGAAATGAGCGTGATCTAGAAACACAGTTAAGCAGTGAGTACAGTATGTTATTCTTCTTTTCTCTAGTCCCTCAATTAAACAACTTTTATACACGAGGGGAGGAGTCAGCCGGCCGTCCGGGCGATGTAAACAAAGTGAAGATAGGACTCTGAAAACTCTGAAAACATCACAGACAGTGGGACTCGGGTGTTACACCCATTGTAGACAGTCATGACTCACAGAGTTATTTTCAGAGGAGATACTTGATTTCTGCTACACTTAAGTGTGAAAAATCACATATGAAGCCTTTAAATGTTGCAGGAAGAAACAGTTTGTGTGTGTGGTTGAGGTCAGGTGCACTAAGAAAACATTAGTGTCTGTAGTGAAGAGGAGCCTCAGGTGCAGTCCGACAGTGCAAGTGAGTAACAGGTTAAAATATGCACATAAACAACACCTGCCTGTTAATCATCCCCACTGTAAACGCGTTCTATTCCTGTGCCCTAATGACACAGAAACGAGCGACACACCTGTGTTAATGAATTTAATGGACAGGTGTGTCTGAGCTGGGCTTTAGTTTTCGCCTCTGCAGCATCAGACTGCGTCAGAGAAGGACTTTTAATTAACTCTGGGGAACATTCCTGCGGCTGTCTTTGAAGTCATAAAGCGAGTAATGAATGTTGAGATCTGGTTCCAAGTCTTAAAAACTAGTAGCACACCTCCACTGCAGGTATGCACACCTGTCAGGTTGATTCACCGCTCTGAATCTGAAATATCTCAACAAGCAGGCGAAAGGAGTACTTCATGTTCACTTCAGGATGAACTTTAGTAACTCTGCTAATCCATCTGGTCGGAAGGTGTCCAATACTTTGATTTAGGAATCAATAAATGTTATCTGGAGACACTTTCCAAAAGAGCATATGAGATAGTATGCAGGAAGGATTTCTCCTTGTTGTTCCTCATGTTCCTGTTGTCCACACTTCCTCGCCGCTGAGGTGGAGGTCGGAGCAGGCCGTGCATGAAGGAGGACGGCGGTGGTTGTTGGGAGGACACAGTCCGATGGTGGTGGAGGCTGCGCGTCAGGGACGTCGGATGGTAGTAGTGACAGATCACCTCGCTGAAGGTCGGGGGAGCTCCATCTACTCGAGAGCCGGCCTCTGCTGCCGGGACAAAGACATCCTGGGCGGAATAAAAACCACAAGAAAGGAATATAGTTGTCGCATCAGGGTTGTGTTCTGTTTCTCGTACATTCGTCGTCCGGGTCAGGCTTCGGTGTACGCGGGATAAAAGTTTGTACGGAGAGCAGAATCAGGAAGAAGATAATCCTCCATAATCTCTATGAACAGATATCTGCGTGTAAGAGCAGCTAACAATCTGTTCTAGACAAGCAGCAACGTCTGGTGCAAAATCCTGCAGTTCCTGGAGTGTCCACTAGAGGCTGGCTGCAGAAGCACAGGAAGTCACATACACACCCATTCTAAAAAGCCTGTTTTTACAGCAGAGATTAACATGTTTACAGCCTGGTTCAAAAAACCAACACACACACTGTATGTAGGCAGCTTGTTTTCTAATGACTCATCGGTTTTGATTTAATGAAGGTTAAGAGTGAATCATAAATAGGCGTGTAGCTGACCTGATTGACAGGTGGGCGCGGTGTAACAGTTTGTCAGGAGGTTTAAAACCCGCCTGAGCTCCAGCTCTCAGCCTGTCGTTGTAGGTCGACATTTTCAGCATGACGACCCCCTCCAGTCACCAACAGATCGTCACAGAGACTTTGTTGATTTACAGCGTTTTGGTGCAAACCAAAATTAAAGGTGGTGTGAAAAACTTTTGCAAAGCTTGAAAAACTTTTACAGTCAGTTGAACACTTTTACCGATCCCCAAACAAATGTACACATGATGGATCCTTGCAAGAAAGGGAATGTACCAAATGTTGGAAGTGATTGAGTGATCGGTGAACTAGTTAAGTTTGGGGTACCCCCCTCCCCACCATCAGCTCAGGAGCGCCCGCTGTGGGCCGCTCCATCACTCTGACTTCTCTCCATTAGTGCATGTCCATAGGATCCTGTTTGTGCATGTGTGTGTTCATGACTTACAGAGTGTAAAAACTGAAATTTCCCCTTGCGGGGATCAATAAAAGTAAATCTTAAATCTTAAGACTTATGCAAAATGTGTTGATGGTGATTGAATGATGTTTTTTTCCGTTTCGTGGAACCCACCTGAGACAGTTGACGCTCCGTCTTTCCATCAAAGTTTATCCACCGTGTTTACTGGTACCTGATTGGTCAATACGACTCGGACTAAAACTTCCACTGGATGATGTTACTAATTAGAAATGAAAACACACTTCAGGAGCTGTAAAGGCTTGTGTGTGTGTCGTGGAGGTCTGCAGGGTGTGGTTCCTGAGGCTCACACTGATGTCTCATGGCATTAGTTTGAGCTTACACAACATGAGTCATGATAAAATATCACACAACAACAACAACTGAAGCAGACAAATAAAGACAGGATGATTCTAAAGCGCTGTGTGATTGTTTGTTTGTCCATCAGGGAGTTTGAGCTGACGGTGCTGAACGGCAGCTGGGTGGATGCTCCCGAGTGCCAGCAGACTCCTCACACTCACTGCGACCTGACGTACGACCTCGGCTCGGACTCGGACTACAACCTCCGCGTCAGAGCGGCTTGCGGGTCCAAGCTTTCCTCCTGGAACAGACTCGACCGTTCTTTCAACCGCAGAGACAGTAAGAGCCAATCAGGAGCAGGTTTTCATCCCACAGCAGCTCATCATAAATATTCTAAAATACTGATATGAAGTTGTTTAATTGAGGGACTAGAGAAAAGAAGAATAACATACTGTACTCACTGCTTAACTGTGTTTCTAGATCACGCTCATTTCAGGTAAATTTACATGCAGTGTGAAGATACGAGCATAATAAAGATCGCTAGCATTAGCATGCTAACACAACAATGCAGCGCAAGTTGTTTTGGTTTCATGCTGGAGCTCAAGGGTGACATCTGCTGGATCAAAAAATCACACATTCTTCTTTTGTTGCTTACAGCCGTTCTGACGGTGCCGGAGATGGTGCTGACGGGGGAGGGCGGCGCTCTTCAGGTGACGTTTGACAAGCTTCCTCTCACTGCTGTTGTCAAGGTGACGGTGTGGGAGAGAGACGACGAGCTGCAGGTCAGAGATCACGTCTGGTCTGTTTTCTGTTATTTGTTTCTACTTTGATTAAACTCCTTTTACTCGTTTGTATCTTTTCTTTTTTCTGTTCACTTAGCTGATTCTTTCTTTTCCTCTCTTTCATTTATTATTTTAAGCAATTTAATTTTCCTCTTTTGTCCCTTCACAAATTTCTTTCTGCTCACTCTGTTCTTTTCTTTAAGCTTCACTTTCACAATCCCTCCTTCTTCTTTGTCTCATAGCTCAAAAACTATAGGGATATGTTGCCAGATCTCGTTTTAAAAAAACATTATCACCTGTGATAAATGTTCTCTCTCTACGGAAGAGGATTAGGGCCACACATAAAAAAAAAAATAATAGAGTTCTGACTTTAATGTCAGAACTACAGGTACCTGTAAGGACCAACTCCGGTGGATAGTCACTGTGCAGGACTGAATGTTATTCATTTTGCATTTCATAATTGTCCACACACTTCCTTCAATATTAATGCCAGCGGACTAATATCTTTCTTACATTTGTGTCCAATATGAATTATAATAAAATGCTTTGTAACATTGTCAAAATACTGTTTTTTTAAACCTTATTTACCCTATCTCTTTTTACCTATATGGAATAAGGGGCTTCATCAACATTCAACTAAAGAACTGAATGTGGTGAAAAGAGTAAGTTGGCTACTCGTTTAAGCAATTCCATAGTAGTTTACACAAAAGTTTCACCTGGGTGGTACACCATCTTGCAACTCAAAAAACAAAAATACAGTATCATTAAACTATGACTGTGCACACAGCAGTGACAAAGCATGCCAAGGTTTTTGCTGCTTTTTCCCACTCCAGTCAGTCCTGCACGGTCCTGCACAGTGACTATCCACCGGAGTTGGTCCTTACAGGTACCCGTAGTTCTGACTTTAAAGTCAGAATTCTGAGTTTGAAGTCAGAATTCTGAGAATAAAGTCAGAACTCTATTATTATTTTTTATAATTATGTGTGGCCCTAATCCTCTTCCGTATCTCCCTCTCTCAGGCTGATGTGTACACGATGGACTCTGAGCAGAAGGTGCTGAACGTCCCCGCCCTGCAGGAGGGTGTGGAGTACTGCGTGAGAGCTCACACAGCCCTGAACACACAGCTCTACAGCAGCGACACACAGTGTGTGTCCATCACAGGTACATGTGACAGTCGAACACACAGACATGTTCGACTTTGTTCTCCTCTTTTGACCTTTAGTGTTAGTTCTTCTTTCTTTAATAAATGTGCTCTCTCCCTAACACCAATGATTTCCCCTTGTTTCTGATTGAAGGAAAAGTTTCCCCTTTGCATCATCATTTGTACTCTATCCTTAAAATCAATCTCCTGCTCAATGATTTCCCCTTAAAATCTATTTTTTTCTCCATGTTTCTAATTGCAGGACAAGTTCCCCATTCCAAATTTGTTCAGATGTTCTAAAATGACCTGAACTATTTCAGTTTCTCTCCACTTGTAAGGTGTACAAACGTCACAAATCCACACTAATAATCCATTTTCACTGTCCGAAACACAAAATACTTTTTCATCAGCCAATTTGATGGTATGTGGAGGAAAAAAACAGCCATAAAATGTATTTTTCAACCACAACAAACGCTCCTTTTGTCACAGAAATGGGCCTGTTTCCACTTGAGGCTTTTATGTTTAGGACTAGCGTCACATATTTTCTTGATTAAAACATTTGGCCAAGACGTAAAAAAAAGTGCTTCTTAATCTTTTCCTGGTTAAATACAAAATGTTTTTGCAGGTCAGTGTTTTTTGTCGCTCCTAAATATAAAAATGGTTTTGGGTTTTGTAATTTTGTCTTTTAAAATGTGAAAATGTTTTTCAAAATGTAAACTTGTCTCAAGCTTTGTAATTTTGTTTTGCACTTTCCAGCCACCGTATCATAGAGCGCTAAGGCTTCAATCACACCTAGACGCGCCGCTACAGACGCGGCCGCTCAAAAACTTGTTGGGCAAACAGCGTGGTGCGCCTGAGGAGCCGGGCGGCGTGTGCAACGGGGCGATTAAATATGATAACAGTAATTTTAACGGAAAATTGACCCAAGCAGACGTCCAGCTCTTGCTGTTGCTCTCCTGTGGGATCGGGGGGGCGGGGGGGCGGGGGGGTGAATACCACCATCTCAAAACAAGGACAGTAGTTCTTCTTCATTAGGAAGTAAGAGGTAAAGAGAAAGGCCCGCCTCTTGATTGATTTGATTGGCTGCCGGTGCCAGGTGTCACATTGACGTGCTGTGCGACTCTGTGCCTCGTGCTGAAAAATCATTTCAACTTTTATGCGAGTCTAAAAACCGCCAGCACAAGAAAGGAGTGCACGCCAGGCTGCTGGCGACGCGTCTCATTGTGATTGGCCCCTAAAGCCTAAATCTTCCCGTAGCATACGCTGTTGATGTAGCACTGTACCAACGCAGCCTGACCCCTCCTCCTAAATGTAACTACGCGTCGAAGTGATGTTTACTGTAAGCCCTGTGATTGGTCTACATCTTCCTCTCCTGGCGTGCACCACAAGTAGAACATCGGGATACATTGTGTAACAGATTTAAAAGAACACGGTGGGCTGATTTAAAAAGAAAGGACAGTGTAAGAATAAACTCTCTCTGTGATTCACCTGCAGGGCCGGACGCTGCGTGGAAGAGGCCGACCACTGTGACGGTGACGGTCATCATAATGGCGGGCCTCCTGTTCGCCGTGTTCTGGTCCGTCGTTCACTGCCGTGCAGACGCCTGTCAATCATACTTCCATAAAGACCCACTGCCCCAATCACTGGTCAGTCTACTCATTGGTATCTAGCAAGGAGCACGTCACAACAATTAGATATCAGGTCATGTGAATGTTGAGACGGATTGATGTATGGTGAGATAATGATCATGGTGGAAGGGGATGTCATCAGTCAGGCTGGTCTGGGAGGACGGACTGAGGGCCGGGCAGAGGGGGACTCAGGATTCGGGGTCTACCTGAGCTGACCTCGGCCCAGACTGTGCCAAGAATTAGACAAACAAGATGAAGGGACGAGGAAGGAGGGTGGATGTATGAGAAGTGATGGAGGGGTCAAAGAACAGAGTGGAGGTGGATGTCTAGTGTTAGCAAGGCCGCACATAAGGGGGGGAAAAGGGGAAAGCTTTCTGGGGCCCAGCCGTAAGAGGGGCCATGGTGGTTAGCAAAAACATAATCCATCCTAAATTGAAGCAATGATAACACAGATGGCAGAAAATAAAGGAAGCTTGGTCATTTGACTCCAATGACGCTACAGATCCAATACGCATGCACTGATATGATTAAATGGCACCTGCAGAGGGACCATTCACTCTGCCTTTCACTTTCTTTGGGTGGGCCTCAGTATAATTGGGCTTATAAAGGTATTTCGCAAATAAAACAAACTGTTCTAAAAGTTTGTTTACATGGGCTTGAGTATCCCAGTTATGAGCCTGATCCTGATCATAGTCAGGATATGGTGTTTACATGCACAAAGAGAAACCTGCTCATTCATACCTCTGTTCACAGAGGGCTGGGATTTGCCTGTTACCCTGAATAAACAACGATATCCTCAAATTACAAACAGATCTATTGTAAGGTCAAAAGTTTCATTTTTAACGTGAATAAAAACTATACTTTCTCTCTTGCAGAGATCCGATTGGGACATTCAAATCCCGCTGAGCCCTGAAGAGGCGGAGCTTTGTGAGAAGATCAAGGTGATGCCGAGCGTCGACTGTTAGCTCTGAAACTTCACAACGAATATGGAGGACCAAAGAACTGAACTTCCATTTTCTTATGGATTCCAGGAGTATGTTAATGTTTGGAGAAGGTGCTTTTGAGCCCAGAGCTCCGAGGAGATTTGGTCTTTTAAACCAGATGGGACCAAAAAGAAACAGCATCAGAATATCGACGGATAACCGTGCAATGAAAAGTTAAAGGGAACTTTCTTGTGTGGCTGAAGGAACCGATACTATTTTCACAAAAGAGGTGGGGAAAAAAAGGAAGTCAGGTGATGTGATTATAACAACGGTGAGTCCATGAAGGGACGAGGCCGAAGAAGTTTTAAAAACCTGACAAACAGTCAGCTAAAAACGAGCTAAAAAGCCAAGTATGGCTATCACTGACGCAGATAGCTACCTGGTACCCAAACTGTTTTTGTACCAGCTCTATGGGGACAGACTCACTGCAGGAGACAGCCTCTAGTGGACACTGGGGGAACTGCACTGTTTGGTTTCATTGATAAGAATAATTGAGTATCATCTGCATAACGGTGAACATTTTGTTAGTGTTTCATCATATTACCTCAAAGAAGCTTTACTGGCCTGAGGCTTGTTGCAACCGATTATTTGTGCAAAAGTGTGTTGTGTATGTACAATTATTTTACTACTCCTGATTGACTCATAGCCTCCCTGATCTCAAATGATAAACAAACTTGTTTGTTATTTATGATCCAGATCAGCTGCCATGATCCTGATGAGAGATTGCTGAATCACACCCATCCTGCACTCACTACACTGCAGGCTTCCCGTATCACACATCTGTAACGGCAACGCCCCTCCATACCTTAAGGAACTGCTCACCCCACAAACACCAAGAGCTCTGCTCGATGGGGGACAGAGCCTTCTACTCTGCTGCCCCACAACTATGAAATGCTCTCCCTGACCACCAGAGGGCCCCACAGACTGTGGACTAAAACCCTTTTCTTTTTTTATGCCATCGTCTGGCTCGGTCCATATCTGTGCTCCTCTGCATACAATGCTGGTACACTTGAGCCTTTCTTTGTTTCCTGGAATGAGAGGTTTTGTGTCGTGTGTATGCAGAGGATGGCAGATTGGAATAAGCTCACATAATGTGCGGTTTATACCGTGTATCAGACATGTTGGACATACATTATGATAAATGTTGCACTCAGTGAGAGAAGAAGAAAAGGGCCAGTAGGAGAACTGACTCCAGAACACGTTTAACTTTATTTTTTGCAGAATCCGTACTTTTTTTTTTTTAGGTAGCTAGGACAAAGTATTGCACCATTTAATATTGCAGTAATTTACATGAGATTCAAACAAGGATCTGAATAACGTTCTGAGAGCGGGAGGAAATGTCCAAGTTGTAGGGCGCATAAACTTTTATAGAGGTTGTTGTTTTGATATCAGAGTAATAATTTCCTGTCACCTGAGAGACTTCGACGTTTTACTGAAAACGTTTCCTTGATGAAAAAACTTTGTGAGCATGTTGTGTCTGTTGCCTTCATGCTTTAGTGTCATGTCATCACTGTTCATGTTTATTGTTTTTACACAAATCCCCTCGATGTGAGAGTTAACCTGTGTGTGTGTGTGGAAAATATGAAGGTCACACTTTATAAATATGTTCAGTGTTATTAAACGTAAAAAGTATTAATACCAAAAGCTGTTTCAACAGTTTTCATTCAACTACGTGAGCATCACCTCATTATAAACTCTTCAAACGTTATTTTGGTCACTTGTTTTGCTCCTGTAATAATACCAATTGGTGTTGTATTATATATCATTGGAAAGCCTGATTAGTCACCTTTACAACGAGGTATAACTTGTAACTTGTAAGCATTCCCCCGTAAGGCCGTTTTGGACGCCCCTCGGTTTGTCAGATATGAGAGCAGTTATCAGGTCAACAGGTGTTGCAGAGATGGAAGCGGGCAAGAGAAGTGGTTCAGATAGAAGTGATTGTACCCGACCTAAAAAGCCTCTGCATGATTCTAATAAGCTCCACGAGCAGAAAACAAGGATTTATTTACAATTTGAAGAATAACTAACATCCCAAAACAAGCTTCTTCCAAAAAACAGAAAAGAAGCCAATCTAATCTTAAATTAAAGTCAAAACTAACGAGCAAAATACAACGAGAACAGGAAGGCCTCAATCAAAAACACAGGAGTACCACCATGCTGGAAATGCTGTCTCAGTCTAACTTTCAGTCAACCTAACGACAGGCTGAGAGCTGGAGCTGAGGCGGGTTTTAAACCTCCTGACAAACCGTTACACCGCGCCCACCTGTCAATCAGGTCAGCTACACGCCTTATTGTGAATAACTCTTATCCTTCAACAAATCAAAACGGAGCAAAATAAAATAGTATTTTGTACATAGTTATTATAATTATAGTTATAGTTAATTATAAAATATAAAAATGCACAAGAAGAAGAACTGCGGTTGAAAACAGAACCGATCAAAGTAACAAGAGACATTTGCAACCTTTCTTTTTTTTTATTTTTTTATTTTTTTATTAGGTGATGCAGAACAATACAAGACGAGTGAGGGACGTGACAAGAGCAAAAGTATGTAGGAGACAGGAGAGACACGACGATACAATGCACAGCAGAGACAGAGACAAAACAGGCAAGCAGGGAGTAATAATAACGTTTAGCAATGTTGTATGTTGAGGGTGTTGAAGGGCCCTGCTTGTGTGTGTGTAATTCGAGTGTATGCTTTTTTTGTTTTTTTTTCCTTCTCCCTTCCTTCATCTTTATTCCTATTTTTCTTTTTTCCTTCATTCCATTTTTCTTTTCTTTCTTTTTTTCTCCTCCTTTTTCTTCTTTCCTCCTTTCCTCCCTCTCTTTCTTTCTATATATATTATTATTTTTATTACTTCAGTCATTGTGTGATGCAGGGGTCAGGGCCAGCTGATCGGGGTCGCCTACTGCTACCCTCCCGCCAAGCTTGAACAACCCGCAGACCTGATGGGAGGGGATCTGTTTGTGTTGGTGCTCGGAGGTATCATCTGATTCATTTCTTTAAGGCACAGTATTTTTATCATTGCAATAGTTTTTTTGTTTTTTTTATGTATTTGTATATTTTTGTATTTGTTATTATTATCGTTGTCCTGAAGTCGATCCTTTTTTAACCTTAGTGTTTAAAGATACACAACTGGACCACTGAGAGGATGGAGGCACCAGGAGGGGCTAGAAAGAATATTCAAAACAAAGGGAAAGAAGAAAACTAGAATAACTGAGGAATGATAAAATAAAAAAAGAACAAAAAAAAGGTGGGTAATGGACCATTTCAATTGTGTTCCAGTGTCGTGTGTTGTTGGGTTATGTATTGATGACAGTAGTATAAATAGTGCAGATCATGTTGTAGTCATAATAATGGAATTTGTCCGGATTGTTTGACTATGATTTGCTAGTGTATCATTTTTATTCTCATTATCTTGCCTTCTTCACCCCCCTCAGCATACCACTAATACCAGAAAAAGAGAAAAATTATAATAATAATAATGATAGTACAAAATAAATAATAATAATAATAAAAGAAATAAATATATATAAAGCAAGAGAGAGAGATAAATAATAATAGAGATAATATCAATATAAAAATAAAATAAAAACAGCAAAGGTTTGTTGGCACGGGGTGATAGCAGTAGTAATTATAAGAGAAACAGAAAATACATAAATAATGAATAAAACAAGGCAACCAAAGAAAAACAGACAATCATCTGGATGGAGAGAGAGAAAAGAAATAAATAAAATAAAAAGAAATGCATGAAAAATGAGAGTGGCTGTGATGAGAATTTATGATGATGAATATGATATGAATATAAGGGAGGAGAGGAAATAAATCAACAAATAGGTCATAATAAAATGGTGGATAAAGATAATAATAATAATAATAATAATAATAATAAAAAAACATTAAATTTGATGGTAAGAGGAAAATAAATTCATAAATAAGTTGTGATGGTTATACAGAAAGGAAACAAAAGGATGTGTGTGTGTGTGTCTTTGTGTGTGTGCGTATTTGTGTGTGTGTATTCGTGTAAGTGTATTTGTGTAAGTGTGTCTGTGTGTGTGTGTCTTTATGTGTGTGTCTTTATGTGTGTGTGTGTGTCTTTGTGTGTGTGTGTGTGTGTGTGTGTATTCGTGTAAGTGTATTTGTGTAAGTGTGTGTGTGTGTATTTGTGTAAGTGTGTGTGTGTGTGTATTTGTGTAAGTGTGTGTGTGTGTCTTTATGTGTGTGTGTGTGTCTTTGTGTGTGTGTGTGTATGTCTTTATGTGTGTATGTGTGTGTGTGTGTGTGTATTTGTGTGTATGTGTCTTTGTGTGTGTGTGTGTGTGTGTATGTCTTTATGTGTGTGTGTGTGTGTGTGTGTCTTTATGTGTGTGTATGTGTGTGTGTGTGTGTGCGTCTTTATGTGTGTGTGTGTATTTGTGTATTTGTGTGTCTTTATGTGTGTGTGTGTATTTGTGTGTGTGTGTATTTGTGTGTCTTTATGTGTGTGTGTGTGTATTTGTGTGTGTATTTGTGTGTGTGTGTGTGTGTATGTGTCTTTATGTGTGTGTGTGTATTTGCGTGTGTGTGTGTGTATTTGTGTGTCTTTGTGTGTGTGTGTGTGAGTCTATATTTGTGGTAGTGAATATCAGGGGTTTGAACTGTGTTATTGGTGAAGTAGTGAGGTGAGGATTGGCTTGTTGTCAGAAATTGGTGTGTTGTGGATGGATGCTGTAAGTTTTTCGATGGTGATGTGTTCGACAGAGAGATCTATCCATACTGAGGTGTTTCGTTTTTTTCTGCTTTTCCAGTTGAGGAGGATTGCTTTCTTGGCGACAGTGAGCCCAATGAGTTTTGTGTTTTCTTGGTTGTTGGGAAGTGTGATTGAAAGAGTGTTTCCTATGATGCATAGTGAAGGGGAGAGTGGAACCCGGCAGGTCAACCTTTCTGCCTGAAGCCTGATTCATACTTCTGTGTTTGATCTATGCAACACATCGGCCAGTGGCTCAGTCTGTAGGGACTTGGGTCGGGAACCAGAGGGTCGCTGGCTTTACCCCCTGAATGCGGATCAAGTCTGGATATTAGTCAGTGCATGTCGACAGCGTCCTGCTTGTGCATGTGTGTGTATTTCAGTGTGTGTCACATGTCTCAATAACAGTGTTAAAGTCATTTCCCCTCGTGGGAATTAATAAAGGATGCCTCCTTCTTCTCTGCATGTTTGTTTACGATGCTACTCAGCGGACCAATCACAGGGCTTGTCCCATGTAAGGCTTCGTAGACTTCTGTGCAGGGTCAGAACGTCTTTGTTGACAGAGTAAAAAAGCTCCAATCAACCGTGCCCACCTCTGCTGACGACGCCCATCACTTCCAAACGGCCCCATACTTAACCCAGCCACATCCTGCAGCAGTGTGAGGGAACTGGGTCAGTTAAAGACAGAACGTGTGACATGTTCCACATAAATAAATCATAAAGTCTGTCCTGTGTAAATGTGTCTCTGAGTCATGACTGTCTACAATGAGGGAGAAGCTCGAGTCCCGCTGGCTGTGTTGTTGTCAGAGCCGTGTTTACATGGACGGGACGGCCGGCTCCTCCCCTTGTGTATAAAAGCTGTTTTAGTCAAGAACTAGAGAGAAGAAGAAGAACATACTCACTGATTATTTGGATGTTAGTAAGAGTTTTTAGATCACGCTCATTCTGTGTCAGTTTACATGAAATGTGAAGCTACGAGCTAACTAAAGAGCGCTAACATTAGCATGCTAACACAACAATGTGAAGCTACGAGCTAACTAAAGAGCGCTAACATTAGCATGCTAACACAATAATGTGAAGCTACGAGCTAACTAAAGAGCGCTAACATTAGCATGCTGACACAATGTGAAGCTACGAGCTAACTAAAGAGCGCTAACATTAGCATGCTGACACAACAATGTGAAGCTACGAGCTAACTAAAGAGCGCTAACATTAGCATGCTAACACAACAATGTGAAGCTACGCGCTAACTACAGAGCGCTAACATTAGCATGCTAACACAACAATGTGAAGCTACGAGCTAACTAAAGAGCGCTAACATTAGCATGCTAACACAATAATGTGAAGCTACGAGCTAACTAAAGAGCGCTAACATTAGCATGCTGACACAACAATGTGAAGCTACGAGCTAACTAAAGAGCGCTAACATTAGCATGCTGACACAACAATGTGAAGCTACGAACTAACTAAAGAGCGCTAACATTAGCATGCTAACACAACAATGTGAAGCTACGAGCTAACTACAGAGCGCTAACATTAGCATGCTAACACAACAATGTGAAGCTACAAGCTAACTAAAGAGCGCTAACATTAGCATGCTAACACAACAACACAGGTGACTGCAGCTCGAGCTAAAGGATGACTTTGTGTGCTGCTTGCACTAAACTCCTCAGTGAGCACTCCAGTGGGTTGGAGGTGTGTCTCTGGAGGAGAGCGGAGGCTTCAGTATGGAGGAGGCGTGGCCAAACAGAAGTTTGTTTTGGTTTCATGCTGGTGCTCAAGGGCGACATCTACTGGAGCAAAAAGTCACACATTCAAAACAGTTGTTCAACAATCACTGAATCCGGCTAATGAGGAACATTTTCACTAGCAAAAAATAAAAACAGAGACGGAAGAGTTGTGTGAAGGTGAACGAGTTTATTGTTGTTCAGGAATGTGAAAGAGGAAAGTGAGTCGACATCAGATGCTCGCTCACAGATTCAACACGGAGGTCAGACTCACATATTTGATTACTCTTTGTTTTCTTTTGAGGTGTTGACTAAACTCGACGGTCATTTTTGAGGTCACAAAGGATTTCGCTCCTGCTGTGTGGAGGCATTGTGTTTATGAGCAGAGGGTAATGTGTGTGAGACTGCCGTTAAAATCGATGATGATTTTTGGTTTCAGGTGTGGAGAACAAGCACACACACTTTCTGCATCAGGAAAAACATGCAACACCGACAGCAGTAAAACAGGAAACAGTTTTAACTACATGACAAAATAAAATAAAACTTTCAGCTGCTTTTAAATGTAACAAGAGGAGAGACGTCTATGGGACTGATCCCCTGTGCACTTTATATTCATAGATCCATTTTACCTCAGAAATGATCAGAGTCAAATCAACAACCCAAAAGCATTTTCAATAAAAAGGCCCCAAACACACGGACATCTATTATTCAGGTGATTAGTCATAAAAATAAAATAAAAAACACGAGATATGATGCATAAAGACTCTCAACACTGTGGCTGCCAAAAGGTTTACTTAGTTAGTGTTGTAGTTGAGACCACAAGAACCAAGACCAAGTCATACCCGGGACCAGAGTGCTCCGAGACAAGACCAAAACATTTAGGGATCAAGACTGAGTCAAGACCAAGACCTTTAGGGATCGAGACCGAGTCAGGACAAGACCAAGGCAGGGTGAGACTGAGTCAAGACCAAGACCTTTAGGGATCGTGATCGAGTCAAGACCAAGACCAAGGCAGGGCAAGACTGAGTCAAGACCAAGACCAAGGCAGGGTGAGACTGAGTCAAGACCAAGACCTTTAGGGATCGGGATCGAGTCAAGACCAAGACCAAGGCAGGGCAAGACTGAGTCAAGACCAAGACCTTTAGGGATCGAGACTGAGTCAAGACCAAGACCATGGCAGGGCAAGACTGAGTCAAGACCAAGACCAAGGCAGGGTGAGACTGAGTCAAGACCAAGACCTTTAGGGATCGGGATCGAGTCAAGACCAAGACCAAGGCAGGGCAAGACTGAGTCAAGACCAAGACCAAGGCAGGGTGAGACTGAGTCAAGACCAAGACCTTTAGGGATCGGGATCGAGTCAAGACCAAGACCAAGGCAGGGCAAGACTGAGTCAAGACCAAGACCTTTAGGGATCGAGATCGAGTCAAGACCAAGACCATGGCAGGGCAAGACTGAGTCAAGACCAAGACCATGGCAGGGCGAGACCGGTCTTGGTCTTGGTCTACAACACTACACTTACGCGTTAAAGAACACGTCGTTCCATCACGCTGGCTCTAAACGCCGCGCTCTTTGATGCTCATCTCTTTGGCAGCCGCGGTGTCGAGAGTCTTCGTGCAGCACAGCCCGTTTAAGACGAACGTTTGAGGTCGTATTTAACCGAGCGGCGCGCCGTCTCGTGAGGCGTCTTCAGGAGCGGTGGTAACAGAAGCGACAGGAACAGAGACTCAGTACTGTACACACACATGAACATGTTACTTAGAGCTTCACTCTCTTTGTGTTGTTTTCTTATTTGACCGAAACATCAGAGCAGCCTCTTTAAAAAATGTAAAGTAAATGTAAGAAATGTAACAGAGATAAAAAGAAAGAAACGACGACAGCTGGTGACTGACTCGTGTTTGACGTCTGCACTTCCAGACCAAACGTAACAAAAGGAATATCTGTAACACAGATTCAAGTTGAGCTGCCACATTAACCCTTTAGCTGCAACAGTACAAATAAATAAGAAAAAGAAGGGGACATTACTTCATGTTGGACACACACCGTTTTTCTTTACAAGCCGACTTCCCATCAAGTCACATGGGATCGAGGCTGACCTGCCAGAGATGCGTCCGCGTTAACATCCGATTTATTTTAACATAACATGGCTCCAAATGACTCGTAGAGAGGAAAAGGTTCAGTAGATTGATTTAACTTAAAGTAAATGTAATTAAATTTTTTGATTTAACTTAGAGCGCTGACAAAAGCAGTCATCGCTCGAGGAAGAAAGGGGGGGGGGGGGGGGGGGGTCGTCCAAACACGTCACATTCTTTAAAAGATGTTTTAGTAACCAACAGGCTCAGGCCGTTCCCCTACAGTTAGACCTTTTATTTTGGTAAAATCATGTTGTTTTTGTTGCCTCTGAAGGGGTTAAATCGCTCTCTTTCAGCGCCGCCACACTCTGTTAACGAAAACGGTCATTCAATCTTGCAGAACTCTTTTTGTTAGCACAACATTTTTCAAACTTGACCCTTAAAGACAAAAGAGGTGCGAGGGTTTTTTTAATTGCTCCAGTTAATCTCCAACGAGTAGCAGTGAAAAAAACGCAGTAAAGACCCGATACTGATATCGATATTGGGTAGGGAGAAGAAATCTGATGCCGATATGTTGACTGATATCTTTCTCAGATCTATGCCCGTATCAGCATATCCAGTGACTATCAACATCGGCTCATTTTATCTCAGATATGCACCGATATTACTCGATTTATTCAGTCAAACAGCATTTCATTTGAGTTTCATTGTATTACACTAGCAGTTCTCTTTCACCAGCAGAGGGCGCTATATGGATTACAACAAACATCATCACTCTGCAGAGTGTCGAGTGGTGATGCACGTACATGCTCAGTTACTTGAGTGACCATCTCGTCTTCATTATAAATCTTTTCAACAAGTGTTTGATAACTGAAGGATCAGCACAATAAATCAATATAACTACAGATCAAACACAGATCTAAGAAAGGTATCGGCTGATGAGATTTTTTCTCTCCCCAATATCGATGTCTGTATCAGCCACAAAAATCCCATATCCCTCTATCACTGCTCGACACTCTGCACAGTGATGATGCTGGTTGTAATCTATACAGCGCCCCCTGCTGGTGAAAGAGAACTGCCAGTGTAATCCAATTAAACTCAAATGAAATGCTATTTGATTGGTGAATAAATCTCGTAACATCGGCGCATATCGGAGATAAATGAGCCGATACAGATAGTCACTTGATATGCTAATTAGGGCCGATATTTTTATTTTTTGGCACTTTTAAGTTGATGAAATACTGACATGCTTTTAACTGCAGCAGAAACGCCTCCAACACTTCTGATGCAGTCGAAGTAAACGCCTGAATCAGACTTAAAAACTGAATCGTGAAGGCAAACACGACATCGCAGTGTGTTTCTTGTTTAGACTGTTAGGAGGATTTGTGAGTGAAGAGATGTTACAACGAGGATTTCTGTGTTTTTGTTGGCCGTGTTAAGGCTCAGGAGTTTGTCAGAAATGGGAGGAATTGTCCTAAACCAAAACTAAAACTTTTCTTCTAACCTCAGCTCAAGCAGCATGATGAACTGGAGCGTCAGCAGCTCGGGGGGGTTTGGAACTTTTCCTCCTTCAGCTACGACGACAGAGAGATGTGGGCAGTGGAACTGATGCTTCTTTTTTTGCGAGAATACAAACTAAGTCGAGGTGAGCGGAGCGACAACACCTAAAGAAAACAAACAACACACCACACCTCTGACGCTGAAACGCGCACGCAGCTCACAGACTGAACTGTCCTTCAGTAGCCCAGGTCCAGCTGGATTTTGTGCTCAAAAAGGGCGATTAGCAGCATGATGCAGAAGCCCAGCAGGATGCCGGCGTTCTGCAGCAGGAAGAAGCCGCAGTGGCTGAAGCCGTGGTCCCCGGCGTCGTTGTGCAACATCTCCGGCACCTGGACAGAGGAGAGTGATTTTAACAACTTAAAGAGGAACTTCATCTACCAGCTAGGACTACATGGTATCATCATGACCTTTAAACTAGAATCAAGCTGTAGTCGTGTGAAGAGGGACCCTGCAGGAAATCCTGTCTTTGCAAAACGTCCTTGTCTGTGTGTCAGCAGGGATCTGGTGTCTGCTTCACAGGGCGCAGTGCTGAGCTGTGGCCACCAGGGGTCAGCATCAAACATTGGAACATTTGCTGTTTTCTCTCAGTCGGCAGCAGGTTTTGACAGCTCACTGTTTTTGTGGTTGTGTAAAACTTCAACATGTGACCTGTTTATATAAAAAATGTGTGTGCGTGTGTGAAGAGGCCAGCTGGTCGTGAAGGCCGAGCTGAAGCACCGGTGACAGCTCAGACGCAGCTGACTGGACGAGAGTGCTTTCAGACTCAACATCTCTGAACTTCTGCTTCTGCTGCACAAACAGACCTGACGTCGCTTTTATCCCATGAATCGCATGCTTGTCCACGCCATCTCTGCTTATACAGATTTATAATTTGGTACGTTAATGTAATTCCACCGCAGCCTTTAATTTGTAACACAATGACCACGGCCATGCAGGGTTTTATTTTTCATGTTAAAGTATCAATTAGGGCCGTCAGTGATGTAATGAAGCTCTGAATTAATACAGTGTATTTTGTTTTTTTTATCTCATGTTATTTTGTCCCTTCAGGCTCTCCGTAGATAGTCGTCCTCAGTGTCTCCCTGTAGTCTCAGTGATGTAAAGGAAGAACACTGCTGCATCTTTGAATGTCTCATTTCACTTTAACAAACTCTCAGACAGTAATATCCACCTTATGACATCACACATTGACCTTATGACATCACACATTGACCTTATGACATCACACATTGACCTTATGACATCACACATTGACCTTTGTTACCGTTCCTTTGAGCTGTTTGACATCACTTTGGGATCCCTAACCACTTCCTGTTTCTGTGCTTTTTCAAAATCTCAAAGTTCCTCGAAAAGGACAGCAGACTTCAGATTAGTCACTTCCTGTGAAGCGGCTGCATGTCTGTGACGAGTCAG
The DNA here is from genome assembly GCF_963584025.1 of Labrus mixtus. NCBI lineage: Eukaryota > Metazoa > Chordata > Actinopteri > Labriformes > Labridae > Labrus > Labrus mixtus. The sequence goes on along the minus strand of NC_083619.1, from coordinate 29,279,035 downwards.
CTGTTTTGTTCGTGGTGCATTTAAGTGCATGAGAGAAAAAAACGTCAACTCACCATGTCCACCAGAGCCACATACATGAAGAGCCCGGCTGTCAGGGCGAATATCCACATGGAGATGTTATCTGCGTAGTGTCCGATCAGGATCCCCGTCACCATCCCCAGGTAGGCCATCATGGCCGACAACACGTTGTAGAGGATGGCCTGACGCACAGTCATACCGGCCTTGAGGAGAACCGCAAAGTCACCTGGGAAACGGAGTGCACATTTCATTCTGTCATCCATCTTTTAAAAAATGATACTGCATGAAGAAACATCTCTATTGTTTGTGCTCTATCAGCACACGACGTGAGCGACCGTCAGCGACTAAATCATCTTGATTCTATTGTTTCCTAGTTGAGTGTTGCGACTCCTCGCTGCTCGCCGTTTTAACCCCGATGCCCCGTTTCCATTTTCCTCTCTGCTGCTCTCGTAGACGGACGAGGAAAGAGGAAGCTCTATGACGCACTGACACTCACTTTAATCACTCACCACATACTCTGTGAGTAATACAGATTCTACTGAAGAGTACGTCATACAAACCCACTGAAAAACAACGACCTCATTCAGTATGCTAACGATAAAACACTTTAATAAAAGAAGCGTGTCATACTGCTAACTCATCTGAATCTGCGGCTGAGAGAGGATGAAACCAAACGTCTTACCTAACTCGTGAGGCAGCTCGTGGCAGAAAACAGCCACAGACGTGCTGAGACCGCTGGACAGACCCTCGGTGAAGGCAGCACCTGCACAGCGAGATATTCAAACACACAATAAACACTTCTGAACGACGAGAAGGGGACACGCCAACATGTTAACATGGCTGCGGTTTGTGCTTTGAAGATCCAAACTGTTAGCTACTTTCAGGTCAGTTTTGTTGAATTTTAAAGACATAAGAATGAGAACCCTCATTTATATGATGGCCACTTCACAGAATAAGACGCCGTTTCCATCTGCTGTTTCTTTCTGAGCGTCTTTTTTCAACCCACCGATAGCCAGCCCATCGCTGAAGTTGTGCAGTCCATCTCCCATGATCACCATCCAGGCGAGCGTTGCCACGCCGGCCTCCTGGAAGTGCTGCTCTGAGTAGGAGTGGGAGTGGCTGTGCGGGTGGTGGTTCTGGGAGTGGTGGTGGTGCAGGATGTGGTGGTAGTCGTGGTGGTGGTGGTGCATGCTGTCCGCCTGGCCAACCGTGTCGTGAAAGTGCGAGTGACATTTGTTCTCGCAGTCCTCAGCGGTGTAGGCGGCGGCACCAGATGGCAACACGGACACCTGCGGCGCCAGCATCACCTGCTCCTCCTCGGCCACGCTGCTTCCATGCAGGTTGTTTGAGTGGTCGCCGAACAAACCTGCGCCATTCGTCTCCACATCTGGAGAAAGACAATAACATTCAAATCACCACCTGTTATCCTCTAAATGCTACAGTTATTTTTCTGTTGAGCAGTTAGTTTGTGGTGTCCCTCAAGGCTCTGTTCTTTGCCCCTTATTGTTTTCTCTAAATTGGGTGTCTTTGACCAGATTATTCAATATCATAGTGCTTCTCTCTTTTTATGCAGATGACTCTCTTATATATGCCAGACATCCTGAAGTTATACAAAGATCCTGAGATTTAATGACCATCAGTCAGAGAAAAATACATTTTACCCAAAAATCTAGGAGCTCATTTTATGCTAACCTTAACAATTAGCCCTAAATAAATAAAAAAGGCTGCCAACATTGGGCTTCAAAACGTCTCTTCGGACACCAACGGGAGAAGTCACGAGACATTCTAACAGAGATTTTTTTTTTTTTTTTTTTTAACTGTGATTTTAAAAACATAAAGGATTTCAGACTTTTTCTTCCACCTCAGAGATGAAGTGAAATTTCATTCTTTTTTTGGTTCTGTATCTTATCCCACCTTCAGCTGGTTTCAGGTCGTTCTCCTCCAGAGCAGGCTGCTTCTCCGGATCTGCTTTGTCGTTCTGATCCCATTTCTTTTGGACCTGTTTGGAGAGTTATCAAAATATAATAACCGTAAAATCCAATTTATGAGACAAACTTTTGAAACCTTTTTTTTTTTTTTTTTTTAAACATCTTAAAGTTTGTCTGAGTCCTATATCCAGTATAAAATGCGGACACGCCGTCATGATAGTAAGTGTGGCAGCTGTCACCATCACCACACTGCACGCGGCCAGACTCGATTGAAAATAAGCCCCAGTTCATTTTGTATTGCAATGTGTGCTGGGCTCCTTCATGAGGTCATAATCATGTGCATTTCATTTAGCAAACTGTGGTTTACTGTTCAGTATGTGTATAGCTGCTTTGATTGAAAAGACTCCTCAGCTAAAGACAACAACCCTCTGAGAGAACCCCAAAAACAGACTAGGGCTTAAATACCGGTACACTTATATTCCAGATTTTAGAGTAAGTTTTGAAAAACCAAACACAAAAGGAACAAAGTCTGACCTTTTGTTTCTTGTCTTTATACATCTTTGCCAGCGTCAGGAAGTGTTCGATCAGAAACATGATGTAGACTCCGCTCAGAGCTGTCAGACCCTTCCACACAGGGTCCAGGTTCTCCTCCTGCTCCTGGTGCGCTTGATGTCCCTCCGAGAAATTCATCCCAGGATTCTCGTGGTGGTGATGGTGGGCGAAGGAAAGAGACTGACGGGATGAAGCGACAAACACTCCATGAATCTCTACCGTTATCAAAGTTTAAACTAAATCACAGACAGACACGACCTGGCCTCTGGACCGACACCAAATCTACTTGGGTCAGACTTGAGGTGATTTTGGTTGGTTCAAACCTATGGACTACAAAATGAGGGGACTTAACACCTGAACTGTCTGTTCCATTTGATACAACCTCTGGTGGGATAGTTTGTTTGGGTTGGGGTGGTGTGAATGCTCAAAGGAACTCTGGTCAAACATGCAGAGGCTTTTTAGGTCGGGTACAATCACTTCTATCTGAACCACTTCTCTTGCCCGCTTCCATCGCTGCAACACCTGTTGACCTGATAACTGCTCTCATATCTGGCAAACCGAGGGGCGTCCAAAACGGCCGTTGGGGGGGGGGGGGGGGGGGTCGCCTTAAAAGCGCCTACCTTCTCTGGTCCAAACAAATCCAGAGCATTCAGGAGCAGAATCTAAAGTTAGAAGGAGGACATACTGGCTGCTGCATTGTTGCACTTCAACATAGCATGTTTCCTTAATGTCTGATCAGATAGTACTATAGGTCACTTAAGTTGTTACTACATCTCTGGTCAGACAACCTGGGGCAAAGAAAGGAATCAAGTTGTTTTTCTGAATTGGAAAGTGGCGACAGGAAACTGGACAGACATTTAAAAAAGGCTCAAAATTATTTATGTCTGACTTTTGCCAAATACGATTAAAGGGATCATGCTGCAAGACGTTTAATAAAATTTGCGTGTTAAATAACCAGACTTGTAAAAAAACAACTGGATGTTCATCGTCTGGCTGACTCACGTGGGGGATGAGATGAAGGAAGGCGTCTCCGCTGAGCGTGCCGACAGCCAGCGCCACCAGGAAGCTGAGGAGGAACTTGAAGAAAACTCTGTTCATGAGCGGGATGAGCACGACGCCGAGCAGCGACAGCAGGCTGATGATGGTGATGGAGATGAAGCCTCCGACCCACGCTTAAATAAAAAAGAAATAAAAAAAACAACCGGATCAAACACCTCATCTACCGGAGAATTCTTCAGAAACTTCACCTCCATGTTCACTTTTTAATCTCCTACTGATATGTCATTGATTCTTGATCTCACCTGTCATGATGCTTTTGCTGCTTTCTCCACCGGAGCGCTCGCTGAAGTCGTGGTCCAAGTTGTCGTGGTCGTGGTGACCGTGAGCATGCTTATGATCTAGAGATCGGAGAGAGATTAAATTCATCCAGTTGAGTCAACTCAAGCTGCAGCTGAGAGTAAAAACATCTGTAACACCCCTGGTCTTAATGTCCTAAAATTCTGCAGAAGTGACCCCAGAGTAAACCACGCTGATAGTGTGGTGGTGAGTGAGCTCTATGTGGGCTGTGGTTCTCAAAGGGGACGGCCTGGGTTTGAAGTCGACCTGTGGCTCCTTTCCTGCAAGTCATTCCCCCCTCTCTCTCTGATTTCTGACTCTATCCACTGTCCTGTCTGAATTGAATTAATAAATGAATAAAATCTCGGTCCCTCGCTCGTTCTTACCTCTCTCCCCGTGTTGTGCAGCATCTCCGTCCAGGATGCACGCTTCGCTGTCAATCTGGTTGAGGAGGGCGGGGCAGAGGATGCTGAAGTCGCTGAGGGTCATGCTCCCCTCCACAGACATCCCATGTGAGGAGAGGATGCTGGAGGCGTTCAGACACTAGAAATAAAAAACACAAATGAAGTGAAAACGACGGCACTCATTGAGGAAAAACGGTTAATAAAAATCCACATTGAAAACCAGAGAGTCTCTCTCAGGGCGCACTCACACTGGTAAAGTTATCCTGTAACAGATCGCCTCGTGTGAGTGCGCCCTTAAGCGGAGAAAAAGAATCTTAGAAAACATGCTCCAGACGCCTCGTTTTAATCTTTAAAGTTTCTTCTCAGCGGTGACTCACTTCCTAAAACATAAAGTATAACTCTTGTTTTAATACTTACATAAAGGTTGTCATGACACTACAACTTCAAACTCTTTGACCCACACCGGTCAAAAAACAAAACTGCCATATTGATATTTCTTTCGTTACTACGGCAACAAGGAGTGAACTCCTGGGCGCCTGAGCTGCATATATAAACAAGATCCAGCTCCTTCCCTGCATGTGTGCGCAGAGCCTTGAGCCCGGTCTTTAGCCTGGAGTGTGACACTCGTCTGTTCACTTCCTGAACGGCGCCGCGCTCCGTCTCCGTTTCAAATACGCTGCAAGTCTTATTTTGACGGAGCACGCCTCAAGCTGGACGGAAGAGCTAGGCCTGGACAGGAAGTCAGACAAGGGGGCTCGCAATCAAAACAATAACAAAAGATAACACCGAGGCTGGCGGGGAATCATGGGAGTGATTCTCTCTGCTAACCCCCCCCCCCCTCGATGAAAACGTTACCAAGGTGACTGTAGTCATGACGAGCTAATGTATCCCAGTATAATTTATATGACGTTTTTATCACAGCAGCTCATACAGCTTCAGTACGGCAGTTTCCACGGCAACGATAAACAGCACGTTCACATATTAGAATCATTATGAGGAAGGACAACGTGGTGTCACAACATCTGATATTCAACATATTCAAACGATGTCCAGCTGATGTCCTACCTCCACTCGGTCCTCGCTCCGGTTGCCGGGAAGCCCTCGGTGTACACGCTCGTGGTCGTGCTCGTGGTTGAGGTGGCCCCCCTCGCTGACTGCGGCTGACTCTGTCCGGTTTGCAGAGAGCAGTCCGGCAGCAGTCTGTCCCCCTGCAGGACTGCTGGTTTGTCTTTTATTACCGTCTGCTCTCGCCACCAGTTGGGCGCTGTACGGCGCCGTGGAGCCGCCCTCCTGCGCCGCTGGCTTCCTGTCACTCGCGTCGTGACTGTCATTATGCGGATGGTGGTTATGGTGGCCGTTGTGGTGATTGTGATGATGGTGGTGATTGTGATGATGATGGCCTGCTTGCTCGTGGTGCTGCACCCTCACCGCCCTGATGCGATTCAAACCCACGTTCTGTAAGAGACGCTTCAGACCAGCCAGAGAGATGGTGCCGTTCTCTCCGTACCTGTTCGGTTTAATAAAACGCCACAGTTACACGTCAAACACATTCACGTGTAAAGTATGAATCGTTTGTCGGCCTTAGTTTTTAATCAAACGTTAACTTTAGCAGCTCACCTGTTGAACAAAGCCTCCAGGTGTTGTCTCTGACTCTGCTCCGCCCTCTGGGAGTCGACCACAGCCGGCAGTAAACGCACCGCGCCGAGCGTCTCCGTTGTGGGCGGGCTGCATTCCAAACCCGCCGACCCGTCGCCACCGGACCAAGTCAAGACTAGGAGGAGCATCACAGCCATGACGGCTCGACTCCTCTCCTCAACCATCGTCTCTGCCGGGGAAACAAACAAACAACGTTCAGGAACAAAAATGTGTTTGGACCAGAGAAGGTAGTTGGTTTTAAGACACGCCCCCACACGGCCGTTTTGGACGCCCCTCGGTTTGCCAGATATGAGAGCAGTTATCAGGTCAACAGGTGTTGCAGCGATGGAAGCGGGCAAGAGAAGTGGTTCAGATAGAAGTGATTGTACCCGACCTAAAAAGCCTCTGCATGTTTCTAATAAGCTCCACGAGCAGAAACGTGCTCAAACTAGGATCAATATTGGAGATGCTTTTTGAAAAATGGAGAGAGGTTAGAACACAGAAAGGTTTACAGACCCATGCAGAGCTGGATAAACACTGAAGCTTCAGAGTCCACCACATGGTGACCTGAGTGAGCATCGACTCTAGAGAGGAAGGGGGGGGGGGAGACAGCTCTCTATGATGTTTAGAATTTAGACTGCAGTACCCATTTTAAACACTAGGGGTCAGAGTTACATACTGCTCCTTTAAATTCTTTATTAATCTGAAAACTAACTTTTAGTTTACACAATAGTTTTATTTTTTTTTAAAACAGATTGTTAAACTCTAATTAAGCAGCGTTAAATCAAACTACAAGTTCCACAAAGCTACACGAACATACCAGATTACTGTTAATGTTTCTGTGTGTTTTAGTTTCAACACCGCTGCCGTATCACTCGAAGTTAAAGCTTCACTTTAACACTTCAATACAAAGAAATACATGTTTTTACAAAATGGGAAAAATAACACGACACCTGTCAATACAGGTGTGTGACAGACAGAGGAGCTTTTCATCAACATTTGTTCATTCATTTCTGACACTTCTGACTTACTTTACGAGAGCTGTGCATCTTCACTCGTCTCTCGACTCGATCACGATTATCCAGTCAAAGATTCGATATCACGATTCATCCTCACTTTTCTATTTTACTGCACGGAGCTTTCAGCTGCTCTCTCTCTGTCACCTGACATTCACAACATTGACTCTCTCCCCATCTTCAAATCCAGACTCAAAACCCATCTGTTCAAGTTCTCCTCCTCACTCTAACATTTTAAACTGCGATTACACTGTCCTACATTTCATTTCTTTATTGTATGCTGTTTTTTATCCATCGCTGTTTTTAAAATGTTGATTGTTGTACAGTGTCCTTGTGTGTCTTGAAAGGCGCTTATAAATATTATAAAAAATATGTATTATTATTATTATTATTACTAAGTTGCTACTGCTGTAAAAACCCAATTTCCTGATATGGATGTTTCACATTAAAAGCACTTCAACTACAGATAGGCCGGGGACTTTTATTGTGAAGAACTTGCCGGAAGTAGAAAGTGTTTATCATTGAAGGAAGTCAGAAAACACAGGAGCGGGACTTAATTTATGTTGTTTTCTGTCACAAATCCTTCTGTTAGTCTACTTTACTTTCATTTACACTCCACTGTGTGTGTTCAGGTAAAACAAACTCACTCAACGCTGCTCAAAACAAACAACATGTAGCGGATGATCTTTTCTAACCCTCGTCAGCATTGATTAATTTCAACACGTACAGCAGAGGACAGATGGAAACAGGTTCAAACTTCAAAACATATCCTGCCTGTTTTGTTCATTGTTATGCCGAATTGATCACCTGTTTCTGATCTCTTGACATTTATTTCGTTTAAAAATGTAAAAATTATATTTGCTTCATAGGAGGAGTAGAAACCTAAAGTTGACGCTTTTCTGTTCAGGGTCCGGCGTAAACGTGGTCTAAGAAAACAGCGCGACGATGTTGTTGTTTTGAATTCAGGATGAGCTGCAGGTAAAAGTGTCTCACCTCTTCTGCGTGTCACACAGGTTTAGCGTGTTAGTCACCGTGCTAGCTGAGGTGTAATCATGCTGACAGATGGTACCTGCCAGGTGTCTGCGGCCCTGGCTCAGGCCTCCTGGTGCCGGCGAACAGTACCGGAGATATCCATCCACACGAATATCTTTAATAAAACTCCTTTTGAACTGTACGACCGAGCAGAAACACAAACCCCACACCGGAGGTAAACAGAAACACGTTGGGTTTTGTGCGCTCTGCACCAGCCCGGTGCCGTGTGCACAAAGACGACAAACCCGGAAACTGAACCCGGCTGCCGCCATGCCTCATCTCATCCCCCCCCCCCCCTCCTCCTCCCCCGGCTAGGATACAACTCCGAAATAAGCGTTAAATGTGTGTAAATAACTCCTTACAGTGGGGTTAAGTGCCGTGTTGTCCTCTCTGGTTGATGTGAGCGCTTCCCGGTGTTGCTCGGTAACCTCCGGTGTCTTCTCCGTTAACAGCGGCTGAAGGATGTGAACTGTGCTGCGTTCAGGGACTTCAGGATATATGTGAGGCGCTCCAAAGAGTGAAGGAGGAGGAGAAAAAACTGGTTTTTAAACTCTCAAAAGTTCCCCTTTTGATTAGCTGAGGGGGCCTGCTGTCATGTACGGAAACCCAATGAGGCCGGTACTACGCTTTTTGTCAAATAGCTGATCTACCGGTATTTTTTTTATTTTTTTATTTTTTTGTACATTCTTAATTTTTATTTTTAGATTTAAATTGTACTGTGTTCACTTTTTGTTTGTTTGTCTCTTTGCTCTTTGCTCCTGTAACACTGTAAATTTCCCCGTTGTGGGATAAATGTGAAATCCAGTTATTGATGAAAAAAAATACTCTTTTCATAAATTATTAATATGAAATAAAAAGTTTAAATTCTGAGTTAAAAAGTTGGAATATTGAGAGAAGTCGTAATAATTGATTTATGAGATTAAAAAAAATCTGAATTTTAGGAGAGTGACATGTCATAATTGTAACTCCCTATGTCATTATTTTGACCCTTTTATCGTAATTTCGTCCTTTAATGTCGTTTTTTCAACTTTTTATTGCATAACTTTAACTTTTTTAACTCATTGTGACTTTTTTTCAGAACTCTGTCCTAGAATATCATCGTTAGACTTTTTTTAAATCTCATAATCTGAATATTTTATCATGATTATGTCCTTAAATCTTCAACTTTTTATTAGTGCATAGTTTTGACTTTTAATCTCATTATTTAAACTCAGCATGTCATAATGACGACTTCTTATTTCATAGTCAGTATTTTTTTAATCGTACAATCTTTAGAAAATTTTGAATTTTTACACCAAAATATCTAGATAAATGAAAATGGACCAAGCCTCTGTTTTAGTTTCGTTTGTTGAGCCTACTTACGTTACCTCAAATATTTCTAACCGGTATCGAAGCTGTTACCGTGGAAACACCGGGTGTTGCGTCAAAGACCGCTGCATAAGGAAGCTACTGAAAGCTGCCGTACTGTTGCTGTATGAGCTGCTGAGATAAAAACATCATGATCTAAAATATAGTCGGATACATTAGCTTGTCTGTAAATATATTCTCTTCATCAGGTCGGTTTCGCCTGGTCGGTGGGGGGGGGGGAGTAGCAGAGAGGATCACTCCCATGATTCCCCGCCAGCCTCGACGTCATCTCCTGTTATTGTTTTGATTGAGAGCCCCCTGGTGGTGGACTTTACATACTGTGCCTTTAATGTGCTTGTAGTCTCAACAGCATTGGCAATGAGGGAAACCTCCATGTCCTTTGAGAAGAAATGAAATTATTTTATTGTTTTTACGTGTTTACTCAGGTGCACTTTCCCAAAAGGTACGGGTGCGTTGATGTCTTGCTGGTACGTCTGAGTTAACATTTACCTCGTGACATAAACCCCCTGACTCTAACAGTATATTTATTAACCACTGGTAGCTTAATTTCTGTGTTTATTTCCAGCTGTCAGGTGCTGAATGGATCCTAAAGCAGGACAACAAGCGAGGGGACACTGAGGTGTAGTCCACGCGTTAGCAACATTAGCACCAGCGCTAGTTTGGTTACATATGCCATCCGCTAATCTCATGTACTCGCGATTCTAGAGTCGGTTGGGGCCCTTGGCAAAAATCAGTTTGGTGGGGGGGGGGGCACTCCAACCAGCGTTCAGAAATTTGCACATTTTGGGCCGCTGCTTTGGTTTAAAAGTCATCAGCCCTCTGGGGACCCCTACTGGTTTGAGCCCCAAGCAGTTGCCTGCCTTGCCTGTTGACAAGCAGCGCCTCTGATCTCATGGAAACAAAAGTGACAGCGTTGCACAATCACATCGAACGGAGGAGAAACCGGTGCACAGAAAAATGCAGTTTGCGTATAAAAGGGCCAAAACGCATAAAAAGTTTAAAAAAAAAAAAAAAAAACGCCTATGTATGGACGAGGCCTGAGAATACGTATTTTGTGAGGAGCACTTGAAGGCAGCACGGCAGGGAACTGAGACAAATGAAGCAGGACAGTAGCAGCTGAACATGTGACAGAGCTTTAACGTGTTGAGAGAACCGATGGCGTCCAGGTCCGTGGGAAAGACGAGGGGGAACAGGATTAGTGTGGAAACATTTCACTTCTCCATTCCTAAATCCGTCCATTCTTTCTCCCACTGTATGAACCGCTGTGGTTCAGTAAGTCGTGTTCTCTGCAGTGAGATCACAGTGGATGGACTCTATCGGCTGGTGGGAACCTCGGACACAGCTGAGATAAAAAAAATAAAAAAAAACCCAACAGAGCTGAAAACTGAACCCACATGTATCCCAACAACCAGCTGATCCTCCGCTCTCTGATCACACCCTCCTCCAAAACAAACAGCTGTTTAAGATCCTCTGCAAACATGTTGTGTTGATGTTTTCTTTGGTGTGACATTACTGGCTCTAAAGGGATAGTCCGCTAAACCTGGGGCCTGTTTATGGGCTATAAGGTGCACGTTTACAGAACAAGAGTTCCCTGAGAACTTCACACCATGGGGACTCCTTTTCCGTTCTCACTGTCATGGTTGCTGGGAGAGTAACTTCCCTTGGGCAGGCGCTAAAACGGGTTTCTAGGAACTAAAATAGTGCAGAGAAGAATCAATAAATAAAAGGGGGGGGGGGGGGTTCCAACAGTTCCCAGAACAATGATAAACGTCTTGTGATGTAATCCAAAGACGACAACTGTGTTCCTGAAAACGAAGACTTTTGAAAACAGCAACCGTCTACGTCGTCATGCAGGTGTGACCTGGCAGGTCAGACAGACAGATAGACAGACAGACAGATAGACAGACAGATAGATAGATAGATAGATAGATAAATAGATAGATAGTTTATTGATCCCGAGGGAAATTCAAAGCATCCAGTAGCAGGTTACAAAGACGTACATGACATAAAACATTTGTTACAAATTAACCACAAACCGACCCCCCCCCCCCCCCCCCCCCCCATACATATATATTAACCTGAAGATTTAAAGAATACCTCTAGATGAATCAAACTTAAACTGTGCAATTAAAAATAGACTTATACAAGAAATGTACATAACCCGTGCAGGGATAAAAATATATGTGAGATTTAAACAAGAACCTAAAAACAGTTGAGCAAAAAAATCTGTAATTAGACCTGAATATAAAAAATAAAAAAGTGTTGACCTTCTGAAGTTGTGTTGTTTATATATGTACAGCAATGTTTAAAAAGCAGATAGTGCAGAGTTATCAAAAAACAGACATTAAATAACAGGCAGTGCAAACATTAAAGGTGCGATTTAAGTAATTGTGAGGTGAGCATTAAATCTCAGGAGAATCTCCGGAGCAGTCCTCCTCAAATGATCTGGATTTTTTAACATATATATATAATGCAGCAGTTTCATTACGTACACAGAGGTCGTTAGCGGTCGCGTCATTTCAGATCAAACAGAAACTCGAGGTCATAGAGGGAGGGAAGGAACACGCAGGTCAAACCTCCCGTTAATATCTCCTCTGATGTTTAACAGAAGCAGCGAGCTCCTCTCACCCAGCCCACAAACACAATATTGGTTTTGGGTTCCTGGGTGCGTCTCTGCGTTTGGACAGAATGAAAACAACAGCTTCATCTCCACACACACACACACACACACACACACACACACACACACACACACACACACACACACACACACACACACACACACACACACACACACACACACACACAGCAGGTACATCAGGCACCATGTTGTGTTGAAGGGGTGTGGATGTTCCAAGATGAAGGTGGAGGTGCTGCTCCACATCTGTGTGACAGTTTACATGTTAACATCAGAGCTGCTCAATCTGCTGAAAACTGTAATGGTCCAATCAGTGAGCTGTTTAGAGAGTGAGATGATAAAGGTATCTTACTATCTGATCATTAAGGAAACATGTTGAAGTGCTGGCTTCTCTGACAACAATGCAGCAGCCAGTATGTAGGCAAATATTCGCAGAGGCTTCGAGGAGATGTAGAGGTTAACAAGAAGCCGTGGCCACCGCCCACAAAACAACAAGTAACACAAACAGTTAGAACAATAACAAACCAGAGGAGAACGCCTGAAAACACAAAACAAAGGACGTACAAAGAAAGACGGCAAAGAACTAGTGCCGACGAAAGCCGACTGTGGCGTCGCCTCACGTCCTGGCCAAAAAGTTGCACTTGAACACACCGCAAAGACTACAGCCAACGACCAACCACCACGTACGTTCTGGTCATGTGTGAGAGGAAATACCTCTCCATGCCAGTAGGGGGCGGTAGTCCGTTGTTTATGATACAAGAAGAGCATTTTCACACCGCTGTCGCTCACCACTTGTATTATAGGTCGTCTACTGATGGAGAATAATGTCTGATGAAAAGTAGAAAATGGCGCTGGCGTTGTCAGTTCTTCGTCTTTTAGTGGAAAAAGAAAAGAAGAGAAGGAGGAGACAAATAAAGAGAAACCGCACTAATGGGTGAAAGCATGGAGACTACAGAGACATGCTCAAGGGGCTTTACTGAACCTGAGAGGAGGGCTGGAGAGACATGAAACCTCCCAACAGCCAATCAGAGAGATTCATCACCGACCGCCGATTCAACATGTTGAATCTGCAAAAAAAAGGACGACGGGGGCGACGGAGCCGGACACACCGCAAAAACTAGGCCGACTGTGTTTATGTGCAGGAGGTCAGAGAGGTTATGGACGGCCTTAAAGGTGACGAGCGGAATCTAAGAGTCGATGGGATGTTTAACCGATGAAGCTGCTGAAGGACGGGGGGGGGGGGGGGGTTCTGGAGATGATGTGAGCGGCAGAGTTCTGGACCAGATGTCATTTTTGGACGGACTTGAGAGGGAGACCAAAGAGAAAGGAGTCACTGCGGGATGTAACCAGGGTGTTGACACATTTACAACCAATCCACAATGACAACGTGAAAGCAGAACGACCAGAAATAAACGTCTTTACTTTCAACCTGAACACAAACACAGGACCGTGTCAAGTGTCCCCATCAATATCAAAACATACAAGTCCAGTCCGAGGGTTCTGTGCTGACACTGGTCTGAAGCGTGTTGACTGGATTACTACTTACAGGATCCACAAGGGGGCGACATATTGCCAAGAAACACCTCTGCAGGATGACGCTGCCTCTCATGTTAAAAGGCTGTTGAGTTTATGGAAACTTTTATTTATCATGAAGCTCTTTAAATGATCACAACAGAACCACAAGAGGTCTCTCATCTTGAGTTTATTTAAAGTTTTTTATTTCAAACATTTTTAAAAGAGAAGAAAAGATATCAGAATCAGAATCAGAATCAGGTTTTATTGCCATTTAACTTAAATAATACAGAATAAGAAGCTATTACAATATATCAAATATAATTTTAAAATGTAAAATATAAAAAATAAAAAACACAAAATGTACAAAAGGTGAAATGTAGGAGCTGTGCAGTGGACTATGAGAAAAAATACATGTATATAAATATATGACTTTAATATATCCTCATATCGTGTTCTGTGGTTTTAAGTGATTGAATGTTGTACATTTTTACTCTCTGTCCACACAAACACCCGACTGGGGACGAGAGTTGGGAACAGCACTGCCAGGATCCTGAGGAGAGAGAGTGCAGAAACACGAGCACATTACACCCCGTCCTGCAGGCTTCCCGTCCCGGATCTCATCACTCACACATCAACGCGCCTCCATACCTGAAAGAACTGCTCATCTTACAAACCTGCACAAGACACCAACCCCCTCCAAACCCCCCCAGGACTAAACTCTGCTCTATGGGGGGAGGGGGGGGGGGGGGGGCAGAGCCTTCTACTCTGCTGCCCCACGACTATGTAATGCTCTCCCTGACCACCAGAGGGCCCCACAGACTGTGGACTCCTTTCAACAAGGACTGAAAACCTTCCTCTTTAAGAGAGCCTTCTCTAGAACCCACGGCTCTGAGATGTTGCTTTATGTCCAGGTTTTTTTACTCGGCCTGATTTCACCTGTTTGATTTTAGTTGTTGCTTTTATGTTTTTATTCTTGTACAGCGCCAGTTCATACCAAATGTTATCTCGAGACACTTACTCCTTTTTATGTTACAAAAGAACAATGGGGTAGATGGAGGTGGGATGATATGCAGGAAGGATTTCTCCTTTGTATTCCTCCCGTTCCTGTTGTCCACACTTCTTCACCGCTGAGGTGGAGGTCGGAGCAGGCCGTGCAGGAACGAGGACGGCGGTGGTTGTGGGGACGACACAGTCCGACGGTGGAGGCTGGGCGTCAGAGACGTCGGGTGGTAGTTAGTGCCAGATCACCTCGCTGAAGGTTGAGGTACTCCTCCTGGGCACTCAAACAGTTATGAATCTTCAGGTGCACGACCACAAAGGAAACAGAAAAGTCGGCACATTCAAAGTCCTTTAAAGTTTGTTTTATGTGGATCGAGCAGCAGATTACAGATCCACAACGGACGTGTTTAAAAGCACAAAGCGTTCAGTGTAACGCTGATGAAATGCGTCTGATACAGCGACAGGACGGCAGCTTTCAGTAGGATTCCATATGTAGCGCTGTTTGGCGTAAGATCCGGTGTTTCATCTGTCATGGCGGCCGTGAGCCCCACGTTCGATGATCCATTACCCCTTGAGACGGAGCGCAGCGGCGCCAGTGGAAGCACACACATCGACCAAGCTCTGCTCCGCTGCCGTGATGGAGCGGAGACGGACGAGCACTCATCTGGTGGAAGTCTATTAATGGTGTGGTTGGGTCCAAAATGGCCGACAGTCTGTGGGTTACATTTGTATTAATAGTGAAAGGCCAAAGTACTTAGAGTCTCATTGTATTTCAAAAATGTCTCCGCCTGCGTTGGACTGCAGACACCTACGGGTTCTAAAGAGGTTTCTTAATGAAGGCGTTCTCGTCTCTCTACTTTGATGATTCGTTTTGAAGAATAACCCACTCGTAGCGTTCAAATCCAGACTGGTTGCGTCGACATTTATAACTTCACAGAGAGGTGCTTCATGCGTGTGTGTCTGGGAGTTTCATCAACCGTCTTTTTGAAGGGATTAAACGTGATGGATTTGATGAAATGTGTACGACACAGTGTGATGAAACCGAGAAGCTCCAGATGTCTATTTAAAAACATTTTCCTCTCTCTCGTAGAAAACTCAGACACGTTCGTTTATGTGGTTAAATATGAATCTTTTTTTCTCACAGGTGTGTAGTTAGTCGCTTCTTTAAGAGAAGAAATACAACGTCACAGAACTTCAAAAAGCTCGGATCAAAGAGACAAGAAAACTGATTTTCACTGACCCACTGCAGAAACCGAGGCCGTCATTTATTTATGAGTTTTTACTGGTTTAATCCATTTCACTGACGCACCCGTCTCTCTGGCTGCTGATAATCTGGCTCTTCAAAATCAACCTTAAACCAACATAATCCTTGAGAGCTGCAAAGTAATAGTTTAGTCAAGACCACACTAATCGAGACCAAGACATTTAGGGATCGAGACCAAGACCATAAATATCCAGTGGCGATTCTAGAATCTGTTAGGGCCCTCTGCAAAAATCAATTGGGGGGGCCCTCCAACCAGTGTTCATCCCCGTCATGTCTGCCAGTGTCCCGACGCTTACGCCTCTTCCTCTTTTTCTCTCTCTCCTTTTCTCTCCTATCGATGGATAATTCCTCTTCACTTTTCTTTGTTGACTTTAATTGACAAACTTTGGTTTTAACAGCAATAATGCCCTCACCAAGCAGGGCAACATGAGTGAGTGCTGTCAGATGGGGCCCCCTTTAGGGAGGTTCCCTACTGTCGTTTGCACACTTTGGGACACTGCTTTGGTTTAAGTTTGTCAGCCCTCGGGGGCCCCCTACTGGTCTGGGGGCCCCAAGCAGTTGCCTGTTGAAGAGCAGCGCCTCTGTAAATATCTCTGATAAATCATCTTGCGTGCAGCGGGCGTGTCACTCACTCAGACCGTAACACCGGGAAGGTTGCAGACGTAAACGGGGGTTATTAGTTCTTTTAGAAAGAGGCGTTTTCCTTCTAATCACAGTGATGACATGGAAATATAGCCAATCAGTGGTGGTCTTGACCGGTCTTGATTTAAAATAATACTGACCTTCAAAAAGTGGCCTTGAGAACACGACGGATTTTGAGTACTACAACACTTTCTGTGATAAAAGGTTGCCAATGTATCTGTGCAATCTAGACAGCGTGCAGGTGTTTGCAACTTTTGATGGATAGCACATTGGATAGTAGTATGTATGTTTGAAAACAGCCACTGTTCAGGGTAACCAGGGGCAACACAAAGTCCCTCAAAAACGACCAGAACATTTTCAGCAACCTGAACGATGAAGATTAGCAGACTTTTAATTCCAGCATGAAGGTTTAATTCTGGGGGGGGGGCAGTGAAAATAAACAGCTTACACGACGGAGATTTTCTTAAGTAGATTCAAAAGAAATCCACCTTCTGTTATTTATTCCAGCCATCAGTAGGGTTCAGGTGATTAGAACCACATTGCTCCTCGGTTTGCTTCTGTCCCAGTGAAATATTTCTAATGTTATCGGAACCATTGACATACTGACTGAATGTTCAGGATTGTTCAGAGATGACAGACAATATTCTTAATCAGCCACGCCTCGAGGGCCATATTGAGCATAAAAAAATGCAGAAATGGTGAATTATACCTTAAAACAGCCTTTATTAACTGTATGTACTAAAGCTTTTTGTATAATATTTATTAAATGGAAAATTTTAATGCAAGAAAACTCAAATTCTAGCAGGTGTATTTGTCTTATTTCTCGACAGAAATATCTCATTAAGCTTCATCCAACTGATGTGCAGATTAATGACAGCCACGCATTCTACAACGATACTGTCTCTTTTGTAACTCTGACCCCTAGTGTTTAAAATGGGTACTGCAGTCTAAATTCTAAACATCATAGAGAGCTGTCTCCCCCCCCTCCTCTCTAGAGTCCATGCTCACTCAGGTCACCATGTGGTGGACTCTGAAGCTTCAGTGTTTATCCAGCTCTGCATGGGTCTGTAAACCTTTCTGTGTTCTAACCTCTCTCCATTTTTCAAAAGCATCTCCAATATTGATCCTAGTTTGAGCACGTTTCTGCTCGTGGAGCTTATTAGAAACATGCAGAGGCTTTTTAGGTCGGGTACAATCACTTCTATCTGAACCACTTCTCTTGACTCGCTTCCATCGCTGCAACACCTGTTGGTTTGACCTGTTGGTTTGAACTAGAATCACACTGAAGTTGAACAAATTCTGGTATTGTAACGTCTTCAAAGAACAATAAGTTTACATTCCACCCTCAAAAACAAATTTTTACTTAAAACGATAACAATGCATTTGAATTGTATTTAAAGATGATTTTGAACAGTTACTGTATATCCAGAGAACTGTCCAAACAATTAAATTTGTTGTAGTAAGTTTGGAATACTGGTGGATAAATTTGTTTAAATATATTGTATATAATGATATCATCTGCAGATAAAGATATTTCATGATCTTGCGCTCCAATTTTGATGCCCAACAGACCTTTAAGTGTTCTATCAGCCATAGCCAGTGGTTAAAAATATAAGTATTTAAAGACTTCAGAATAAGAGGAATCCATAGATGTATTTAAGGGCCCCTTCCTCCACTGGGGCCCCTGGGTAATCAGCCCTGTTTCCCCCCTGTACTACTGTGCCCATGGTCAGAGCTGCCAGAGAGGGCAGCTGTTTTCATCATGTATCCCACTCATCCAGTCTACTCATCTTCTGTATCGCTAACTCTTCATTATTCACACATTCAGTTCAATACACAGCAGCTCTGTTTTTTTTTCCTTTGAGAGAATCTGCGAGACAGAACGATGGCTTTTAGCCAAAATCGCCACCCACGCATCTTGTCCGTTTTTCCTTTTTTTAAAAAGCTGTGTTCCCGAGAAATGTTCTCGGTATGTAAACGAGTCTGACAGCTCGACAATTACTCAGCTCAGTGACTCAGAAGAGACGGGGAAATGTAGAGGCATTAAGTGTCGTATTCAGGCCTGTCTGAGCCATGGTTCTGTATTTGTGAGTGTTTGAAGAGAGGAACTTTAAACTGTCAAAGGAAAGGTTTTACAGCCTCATAATCGGCTGTATTTAATGATATACTTCTTTAGCACTACAGACAGGACTCCCATAGTCATTATTTCAGAAATAATTGATCACTCAATCCCAAAACTGAGCCTAAACAAATTAAAAAAAGAAGCATCTGTTGTTTTAGCATCAATCCGTTAACCAATCCCAGTTATTGTTTGGCTAGCTGAGGGAGGTTGGTTGCCCCTATAAACAGCATGGTGTGGATGGGGCGAACTTTTGTCCCCCACTTGGTAGCAGGGCTAACGGTTAGAGAAGGAAGGGTCCACATTTAAAAAAAATAATAATTATGAATGAGAAATGTGTGAGTGTATACAATGAACATGACTATATTTATCTGTGGGGGCTGTTCGCTGAGACTCGGAGACCGGTTTGTTGATGTTTTCAAGGAGTCTTATCATACTGCAGTACAGCTGAGTATTCTGAGCCTCTGGTTTTTCTGAGATGCTCTCTAACCCTGATATTACCAGGCAATACATATTTCTCTGATCCATGATTACTGCGTGGGCAACTTGTTTCTTATAGGTCAACACTGAATTGACTTGAGAGCCGGTCGAGGGGGTTCCAATCAATACGGGAGGCTTTGGTGAGCTCGCTCTCTGATCCGTGGCTCGGCTGAATCGATTGTCACCACGAGGAGGAGGAGGAGGGGGGGGGGGAGTTGGTTGGTGTGTGGAAAGCATTCTCAATGACGTGAACACTGAAGGCTTAAACCTGCTGGTCTGTCAGATCTGTCGCTAACGAATGGACAGCCTGACTGAGCTGAAACAAAAATGATGGAAGATACACAATGACAGTTACTCATTGTCAGCTTTCTTTTGGAACCTTTTGGCCGACACGTGACCATTAGGCCTACGTGTTGTAAGAGAGGGTGAAGCTGGGAGGAACAACGGGTTAGCAAACGCTAAGTTATCAAAGTAGAACAGTCCATACCCGAGTCTAATTTTGAGGCGACTTTTTGATCCAGAATAAGTCGCCCTTAAGCACCAGCAATAAACCAAAACAAACCTTACCATACTGAAGACTCCGCTCTCCTCTAACAACACACCCCTCAAGTCAGCATGAAGGATTCAAGGGCAATGTCGGACAAAATTGTCCTCGACTTAAACGGCATTGTTATGTTAGCATGCTAATGTTAGCGCTCTTTAGTTAGCTCGTAGCTTCACATTGTTGTGTTAGCATGCGAATGTTAGCGCTCTTTAGTTAGCTCGTAGCTTCACATTTCATGTAAACTGACACAGAATGAGCGTGATCTAAAAACTCTTACTAACATCCAAATAATCAGTGAGTATGTTCTTCTTCTTCTCTCTAGTTCTTGACTAAAACAGCTTTTATACACAAGGGGAGGAGCCGGCCGTCCCGTCCATGTAAACACGGTTCTGACAACAACACAGCCAGCGGGACTCGAGCTTCTCCCTCATTGTAGACAGTCAGGACTCAGAGACACATTTACACAGGACAGACTTTATGATTTATTTATGTGGAACATGTTGATCATTCTTCCTTTAACCATGAGGTTTCCCACAATATGAAACTTATTTGTGGTGCTTGTTGACTGACTGGAGACTTAATGAGATTTTATAGAGCTTTCAGGTTAATCAGTGTTTCGGGTAATGTGTTACAAAAACTTATAAATTCTTCCTGAGTTGGTTGTTCACATAACAAACTGGAGAACAGAAAACATAATGAAGCAATTTCATTATGTGCAGGGAGAGAACTCGGTCACAGGACTTTTCAGTAATGGAAATTTTGACAACCTATGACGGAGTTGACATTCCTAGATACGTTTGTTCATTCGGCTTTTGTGTGAGCATCTCCGCCTCTTCCTCCTAAAATCAACAACCATCTCCTTCTCTTCTTTGTTATGCTAAGTTGTAGACAGTTGTAGTTACAGCATCCACAAACCTGTTCATGGTTATATCAGATTCAGATTCAGATATCAGCAGCACAATAATGTCTTTGAAAAGGTGGGGTTGCATTTCTGTTGAATGTAAAGAACATTGAAATTGTCTCTTAATTGTTCTGTTTAAATTAATCAGTTTAATTTAAACGTAATCACATCCCATGTTAATCTGGCAGGATGAAACCAAAGGTAAAGACATGAATGATCCTCCTGTACTGAACATCCTCTGTGATTCATCTTGATTTGATTTTTGAATGAGGCTCCTCATCTATTGTGATCAGACAGGTTGTCTGTTAATAGGAAACGAGGCATCTCTTGAACAGATTCATGCTTTCAGCTTTCAATAAACCCAGCAAAGCGGCGCTGTCAGAGATGGAGGAAGAAGTCGTTTCCTTTTTGAGCTCTGATGTGAGTAAAAGGAGAACGAGCCCAGAGGGCGGATGAATCCGACCCAAGGTTCAATTATCTGTATTTAAATTCACAGATGGCTCAGTGTGATGTTCCTGCAGCATGAGAGACGTCAGGTTTGTATTCACGAGGCGTATAAAGAGGGAGTTATTCATTAAACTGGTCTGCACTCTCTGATGGATTGACTGACTGATGGATGGTTGATAGATGTGTTGATGGATGAATGAATGGATGGAGATAGATAGTTGGATAGATTGAGTGAAAGATGGATGGATGCATAAAATTAGTGGATGAGGTGGATACATTTGTGTGGAAGGATGCTGCATTCATCCATGGCACAGATGGAGTATTAGAGGTGTGCATGGATGGACAAATGGACGGATGGACAGATTTATGGATGGACGCACAGATGGATGGAGATAAATGATTGGATGGATTGAGTGAGAGATGGATGAAAAAATGGATGGATACATTTGTGGATTGCATATATGAGACTATAAAGGAATCTTAAATAACTAATATATAAAGTTTATTTATTTTCCTTATTTGTTTTATTTAACTAATTTTTATGTCGGTATCATTTGTGTAATCTCCAATAAAAAAACCTCCCTCCATTTGTCTGTCCATCCATCCATCCATCCCTCCATCCATCCATCCATCCATCCATCCATCATCCATCCATCCATCCATCCATCATCCATCCATCCATCCATCCATCCATCCATCCATCCCTTCATCCATCCCTTCATGCATCCATCCATCCATCCATCCATCCATCCATCCTCCCATCCATCCCTTCATGCATCCACCCATCCATCCATCCATCCCTCCATCCATCCATCCCTCCATCCATCCCTCCATCCATCCATCCATCCACCCATCCCTCCCTCCATCCATCCATTCCTCCATCCATCCATCCATCCATCCATCCATCCATCCATCCTCCCATCCATCCCTTCATGCATCCACCCATCCACCCATCCATCCATCCATCCCTCCATCCATCCATCCATCCATCCACCCATCCCTCCCTCCATCCATCCATCCCTCCATCCATCCATCCATCCATCCATCCCTCCATCCATCCATCCATCCATCCCTCCATCCATCCATCCCTCCATCCATCCCTCCATCCATCCATCCATCCACCCATTCATACCACCAACTCTCCGTCACTCCATCCATCCATTTATGGATCCAGTATCTGCGTCAACAATGAGAAAATGCTTTAATTTGATATTTGTTATATTTTATTTTGTAATTACCTGAAAGACATCTAAAATGTTGGTGATTAGTCAGCAGTCACAAACACTATGCATGAATTGCAGTAGTTAAAGTGTTAAAAGGAAATGTTGTGAAAATTGCTTCAAATCTGCGTTTAATATGTTTAAAACAATCTTGTAATGAGAGCTGAATATTCAGAGGAAATCTGAGGACACCGAAGTGAATCTGCTCCCTGATGAATCCCGTTTAAGTGTCTCGTTAAGACTTCTTCTCCAGCAGTCAAAAAGGTTGTTTGGTGATTAGTGAAGGGTTAAACTCCCCCCTTCCCCTTCCTATCCCCTCTCCCACCCTGCAGGACGGTTCGGATAATCCCTCTCCCCCCTGTTTTCAGCAGCAAAGGGGGTCGGACCCTCCCTGTAGAAGAGCTGGAGCTACAGATGGTGGAGGAAATTAGAGTCTGCACGCCACGATCAGGATCAGAGCTAAAACCCCGAAACAGACGTGTCCCCCTCAGGTGGAGCTTTCTAATCATGGGGGAGGATTCTGCATTTCATCCGTTTCATTTGACGTCATATGATTTCACTGGGTACAAAAAGACACAAAGTTCTGCTGCTATTATGTTTCTAAGTCACATCACAAATGGGCTTTGGACAAAAGGACTTTTGGAAGCCAGAGATTCACTTTAACTTTGTACAGTTTTCTGCAGCAGGGGCGTGTCCAGACTTTATGACTGGGGGGGCCCAACTGGGGCTCTGACTTATGCAGGGGTGGCCTGAAGTGGAATGTCAAAATCACAAGAATTTCACTGCATTGGATGTTTTCTAAAATGAATGTAAATATACATGGGTGTGTCTCAGATACGTTAAGTCAAGTGTAAACACCTATTATATGCAGATTGGATGTGTTTGAGGTGCAGGGAAGTTTTTTGTAATTTCCACAAAACATTAAACCACTTATGCACATACGATTGAAAAGTATTTCCTGTGTATGATTTCAGAACTTGATAAAGTGACACTTCAGAGAAACATAAAGGTCTTCTGAGCTGAATTCTTTAGGCACTCAAAAAGGTGCTACGTTTAAATGCAAAGACACGACAAGCAGCCTGTTGCACCACATGCTGATCAACCCATCTCTCGTAATGAAGAGGACGGAACGAGCATGTGCAAGGAGCTACAGTCCTCAAAGTGGTCGGTTCAGGTTTGAATCCAGCCGATGGCTCCTTAGCCGCGTGTCATTCACTCTCTCAGGTGGTAGAGTCGGTCGTCTCTCAACTGGAAGGTCGGGTGTGATCCCCAGCTCCTGCAGCTACATGTCCGATGTGTCCTCGGGCGAGATGCTTAACCCTGAGTTGCTCCCAATGCTGCGTCAGCGGCGTGTGAATGTGTATGAATGGATTAGTTACAAAGCATTTACTACAATCAGTGTGTGAATGTGTTGGCGCTTTGACTCGTCAGAAGACTAGAAAATTGCTTTACAAGCTGAAGTCCATTTACCATTTCCTTGATTTTCAACTCTATCCACTGTCCTGTCTCTCTAATAAAAAGGTAAACAAATTAGTAGTGCAACTCATATCGAGAGTCAATGGAGGCCGGGAGCGTTGGATTCTAGCGTCCAATACTGGAAACACGTCACCGATCAGTAACGTTAGACACATGGAACGTTTTACAATTTTATTGCAGATTAAACATTTTACTCAAGCACCTTTTAAAAGAGTACATGTCTGTTCTTCTTCTTGTGGGAGGTGGTCAGACGGCGCCCTCTACTGACTGCTGGCCACAGATCATAGACTAATATTTGCATTATTTAGAGCTGTAACGTCGTATTGCAGATTTAACAAATGGAAATCATTCCTGCTCGTAAATTGTCTTAGAGCCAGACGTTCTTCCAGCGAGGCGGCTGGGAGACGACAGACTCTCCGTGTCTCCCGATCCACAACACACGCACTAAGCCAATTAGAGATAACTATCATGCAACCTAATTTAATTAGTATCGCTCATTTGCCATCCCTCTCTTTCCATTTAGGCCCTGCAGTCCACTCAATATCCCCTCCCCTCCCCTCCCATCACTCCCAGTTAGAATCCACTACAGCAGGCACGCAGCCCACCCACAAAGGCTTTAAGAGAACGACAAAGCCTTTCCAGCTCAGAAGCATGAAAACACACATTTTCCTCAGTCCTTATCGAGTCTCAGCGAGCAGACGTCTCCAACAGAGATTCTGGGATTGTACCATCTCCATGATGGCTGCGTCATTCTTAACCCCCGGAGGCCCAACGTTGAGATTTAAGTCCGTCCATCGTTGTATTCATAGGGCACTGAAGTGGTCACTGGCAGTGTTTGACTTTCATGTTTGCCGATTTTTAGATGAATGATAGTGGCGGTGTTGGTCTACCAGATAATTTGATTATCTGTAGCTTTGGTATTCTCTGAGTTTAAGAGAGTAATTATTGTTTTAAAGACACACTTCATCAAATCTGCAGAGTTAACAAACTGCTCAAGTTCTCCTACAAAAAACCCTAAAAACATGGATCAGTTCTGCAGAACTTCATGTATGTTGAGTTTAAAGTGTGCTTGTACATGTTTCTTTTACATTTTTACAGGCTGTATATGATGTAATCTTTGCATAAAACCTTCTTAGAAATGATTCAGAAACTATAAACGGAGCCGTAAGTAACCCGTTAAGGAGCGTATATAATCTGCCTCGTCAGTTAACGAGTAATCTGTAATTCTCTTCCTGAGACATATGGCGGGAGGAATAATCTGTGAGCGGCTTCAGGACGACCAGCGAGCTCCAGTTAAAACCTCCAACACTGAGAGCAGAGCAGACGAAGCTTAGACAGAAATTAAGACAAACCCTTCTCAGCACCAGAAACTAGAACCTTGATTAGTTTCCTCGAAGACTCGGGAAGATTTAAAGGAACTTTTCATGACGTGTTATCAAAAGGTTGAAGCCAGGATCGATGTTCTGCTTTCCTTAAATCTGAGGGTAGGAGGAGTTGATAAATGAGTGTTGGTGGTAAATGGTGTCCAATCAGTCAGATCTGCAGTGAGGTGGTAACGTCATGGGCGGGTCCATTGAACTTAGAGGGTTAGACCAGTAACATCAGACTTTGTATACCCACACCGGGACCTGCACAGACATAAGGCTGGCAGAAAATAAAGGAGTCTCAAGCATCTGACCCCCAAGGCAACAACAACCTGTTCAGAAACGTATTTCAGTCAGCTTCAAAAAGCGGATCGGATCCAGACCGAGGATGCAAATGTTAGCCAGGTGGCTAATGCTATCGCTACTGATCCAATACGCATGCTCTGATATGATTACGTGGCGTCTGCAGAGGGACGATTATCTCTGTCTTTCAGAGGCCCAGACATTTCTTTAGGTGGGCCTGCTGGTGTTAAATACTTACATTTTTCACGTAAAGTTTTGGTTGATGTTGGGAGACGTGATATTTGATCTGCTGAGGCTCGTTCGTTGCAGGTGTTGGAAGGTGGACTGATGATAAATCCAGTAATGAGAACATACATGTGTCCCAATATGGAGGCATGCACCTTAGACCATTAAATATGTAAAAAGAAAAATGGGGTAGAGATTGAAAAAATACCAGAGTTTTCAAAGCGTGGGTAAGTCATTACTGTGTGTGTGTGTGTGTGTGTGTGTGTGTGTGTGTGTGTGTGTGTGTGTGTGTGTGTGTGTGTGTGTGTGTGTGTGTGTTTTTAACTGCCAGCCTTTTGTCTTGAAGTCGGCCTCTCTGAGTTTTGGCTCTGTGTCGGAGTGAAGTGAAATAAATCAGGGAGGACTTCTTTATTTCTGCCGCGGCCTCTCCTCTCCACACCTCCTGGAAGGTCTTTAACCTCGTCCAGAAAGCTAATCAGCAGTGTGGTGAGTGATTTAGAACAGGCTCGCTCCACTCCGCCGTCTGGCAGGAGCTGATAGCGCCCGGGAGAGCTGTTAGAGCCGCCGGCGTGGAACCAACCATGTCCAACAGCACCGCAGAGGACCCGCATCTACAGACCCCACCCCCCCTCCACCACCGCCACCGCCACCACCACCGCCATCACCATCACCATCCTGCTGCTGCTTGAAACGAGAGAAAGAAAAAGTCTGAGCAAGATGGAGAGCAGACAAAAAAAAAAAACTGCAGCTGGATGAGAGGTGGCCTGCCAAATGAGTCGGTCTTGGTGGAGTGCCAGCGCTGCCCGAAATGGAGCTCTGAGCCAATCAGAGCTGTGTAAATATTAATGCAGGCATCGCAGAGAGTTTAATGAGTCGTGTGGAGCGCTGTTTAAACGAGATGTTCAGGAATCAGTCCACAAGAGGGTCCACAGACGAAATCAAACAGGAAACAGTCACTGGTTTTTATTTAACAAAGGAATGAAAGGACCAATCAGTGAGATGTGTAGAGAGTGAAATGATAAACTGAGTTTACTGTATGATCAGACATTAAGGAAACATGCTATGTTGACCAGAGAAGGTAAGGCAGTTTTAAGACACGCCCCCACACGGCCGTTTTGGACACCCCTCGGTTTGTCAGATATGAGAGCAGTTATCAGGTCAACAGGTGTTGCAGCGATGGAAGCGGGCAAGAGAAGTGGTTCAGATAGAAGTGATTGTGCCCGACCTAAAAAGCCTCTGCATGTTTCTAATAAGCTCCACGAGCAGAAACGTGCTCAAACTAGGATCAATATTGGAGATGCTTTTGAAAAATGGAGAGAGGTTAGAACACAGAAAGGTTTACAGACCCATGCAGAGCTGGATAAACACTGAAGCTTCAGAGTCCACCACATGGTGACCTGAGTGAGCATCAACTCTAGAGAGGAGGGGGGGGGGAGACAGCTCTCTATGATGTTTAGAATTTAGACTGCAGTACCCATTTTAAACACTAGGTGTCAGAGTTACATACTGCTCCTTTAAGTAAAGTGAAACAGATGCTACATTGGATCTTCGTACAGATGCCTGACTGTGTCTTAAACACATTAAAGACAGTATCTTGAGGTAGACACGCTAAGAAAAAACTAGAGACCAAAAACATTTTAAAATGTGAACGCATTAAATACTTTAAGGATCAGAGGCTGAGGGCGCCTTGTACCTGAAAACAGACTTCTACAATTCACTTATCAGACTCTTTTATCCAAAGCGACGTACATCAGAGAGTAAGAACAACACAAGCAAGGATCTAGAAAAAAGGGAACAATGTGAGTAAGAGCAAACGATCAGCTTTGAGTCTGATTGGACACACAGGTGCTGACAGGAAGTGACCAGAGGCAAAGCACAACATTGAGGGCAGTTCTTGAGAGCTCTAATCAGTATAGAAACCATCTTATAAGTCGTCGTTATCAAACAAAAACCATCGTCATTACCATCATCATCATCAATAATATGGAGACCATCATCATTAAGTTAGTAGGTATTCATGAAAGAGCTGGGTCTTTAGCTTTTTCTTAAAGGTGCAGAGGGACTCTGCAGATCACATGGAGTTTGGAAGTTCACTTCTACGTCTATCTTGAATCCAAAATGCTAAAGGCTAAAACGTGAACTT
Organism: Labrus mixtus; assembly: GCF_963584025.1. Taxonomy (NCBI): domain Eukaryota; kingdom Metazoa; phylum Chordata; class Actinopteri; order Labriformes; family Labridae; genus Labrus; species Labrus mixtus. The sequence goes on along the minus strand of NC_083619.1, from coordinate 29,251,467 downwards.
TCACACATTGTGCATCTTGAAAGATACACATAAGAGTTTCTTGAAGCAGAGCAAGAAGAGAAATGGCCAATTGGACGCTTTACATAAAGTACTTTTAAGAAGAGGCTGAGGATACCTTGATACGGCCAAATGTACCTTTAAACATATCACACAGAGGGTGGTTAGGTATTCATGAACAGTGAGATTCTTATTTATCAGATTCCATGTAGAGAACAGTTTGGTTTGTCTGGAAATGACTCAAAACAAACATGAGGAAAGACTCTGGACTTTGACTCTGGTAGAGTCACATGAGAGGGTGAGGTTGATAAGGATGTGTACACGTGGAGGTTTATCTGCAGTGATTGTAGAGCAGATAATTGTGATGTAGTTTTGAATTTCAAATATTCTGTTGCTGCGTTTGTGTTGAAGGTGTGCGTGCGCGCGTGCGTGCGTAAGGGGCGTGGAGGTGGAGGGGAGTGTTGCATCCTCTCACGTGACCAGCCTGTCTGTCCTCTCCTCCTCAGTCCGGATCTCTTTGTTGTGGTTGCAGCAGCAGCAGCAGCAGCAGCAGCAGCAAGCTGCTCTCTTTACGCACCGCTTTTCCGCTCCGCAGGATCCTCCAAACCGCGTCTTCACCGCGCGGAGAAGCAGCAGCAGCACAGCCGGAGCAGCGCGGTGAGCATCAAGGGCTGCCTGGGAAACAGGACGTGGAGGACTGCTACGTCTGTGGCATCCGACAGAAGGAAGCAGTTTCAGATACATCCGCCTGTGAAGTGCGCGGAGATTCGCTGCGGAGGACGGACGGATGGCTCCTCTTCTGCCTCCCTGGACGAGTCGGACCGCCTCCAAGGCTTCCTGAACGCGGAAGCAGGCAGAGGAGCTCTCTATACATTCCTCCATCTTCAACCGCAGACCTCATCGCCCCCTCTGCTCCCTTCTCTCCAGCCTGCAGCGGGACGCAGCGTTTCCTCTCCCGCGGCTCCTCCGGGATTACGCTGAAATTGTTTGCACGCCTTTTTTTCCACCTGAATTAGAGGAGCGACTGGTTTGCCTGTCTGTCGGTCATCATCTTCATCTGCGTCATGGTGTCAGGGCCTGGGAGGTGTCCCGGGCGTGCCGGCGGGGTGGTCCCGTACCTGGTGTCCGCCTGCCTGCTGTCTCTGCTGCTCTACCTGCCGGGGGCCCGGGGGTCTTACAACCCTCAGAGCGGGGAGTGTAAGGGCAAAGGAAGAGACTGCACAGGTAAGAACACTGCTGCTGCTGCTGCTGCTGCTGCTGCTGCTGCTGTGCATGCAAACACCACACAGGGAAATCAACACTTTGATACTTCAAACCATCATTAAACAACATTCATCAGCATGCACCTCCTCCTCCTGCTGCTGCTCTCAAACCATCAGAGTCCTGCAGGTGTTTCTTTAGTCCCTCTCGGGGCTTCTGCATGTGGCTCCAGAGTTTATTCTGACCTTCTCATAAGCTATCAGACAGACTGCTCTGGTTAGAGAGTCTCATATGCTATCCGATGTGCTCCATGGTGAGTTTCCAGCTGAATGAAATGTGACAGAAATCACTGCATGCTGCAAGTTGGTGTAAAATGGATCTTTTGGCTTGAACATGAATATTGATATCTCCTGTAGTATCTTTAAAGCTCCTCCTGGGAGTTAATCACGACACTGCAGCTGCTTTTTGAAAAGTGCATTTTGTTGTATTTGTTATGTAAAGGGGTCAGTAGTTTTCACTTATGATCTATTACTGGAGAACATTCTTTAACTGAACATCTTTACTGCTGGTTTCAGCCTCCTTGATTGGAAAAAGTTGCTTATTTTTGAATCTTTTGGGACTCATTCAGTTCTTTGTTTTATTTTTATGCTGTCATTGGAGAATAATTCATTTTATTACAAATGCACTCAACATGCTTTCCCTTATCACAAGTCACCAGTGAGAAGACAGGTATGACTGTAGATGACAAAAGAGACATTTTGATTCATTTAATTTCAAAGTCCAGTCTCCAGGTTGAGAGTCTCTGGTGCCCCTGTAGGCCTTAAGATGACTGGAGATGGATTTAGAAAAGCTGACTATAGTCTGATGTGTTGATAGAAATGAACATTTATTCAACTTTTTTTGTTTAAGATTTTTATTTTTCTGGCATTTTGTGCCTTTATTGGAGAGATAGGACAGTGGACAGAGTCGGAAATCAGGGAGAGAGAAAGTGGGGAATGACATGCCGGACAGGTCGGATTCTAACCCGGAGGACCACAGCCTCCACACATGGGGCGCGTGTTCCAACCACTGCGCCACCAGCGCCCCTATTCAACTCGTTTTTAAAAGATGAACAACTTATAGATTCTGTAAATCAGTTTAAACTCACCTGATTGGCTCCTGATTCCTACAGGCTCGCATTACAACGTGAGAAAAATTAAGCTGCAAGTGGTGGACAGAATCGTCCTCAGCTCGACCTGCCATCACCTGTGTCCTGCATTGTTGTGTTAGCATGCTAATGTTAGCGCTCTTTAGTTAGCTTGACACAGAATGAGCGTGATCTAAAAACTCTTACTAACATCCAAATAATCAGTGAGTATGTTCTTCTTCTTCTTCTCTAGTTCTTGACTAAAACAGCTTTTATACACAAGGGGAGGAGCCGGCCGTCCCGTCCATGTAAACACGGCTCTGACAACAACACAGCCAGCGGGACTCGAGCTTCTCCCTCATTGTAGACAGTCATGACTCAGAGACACATTTACACAGGACAGACTTTATGATTTATTTATGTGGAACATGTCGCACATTCTTCTTTTAATCTTCGGCATGATGAAAGTAAGACTCAAAAGATATGGATACCTGTTTCGGTACCACGGCAACAAAAATAGAAGTACCTAATATTGAATAACCCAATATTGCAGGTAAACTTCAGCAGACTGTCTAAATGTACAAGTACTTTGGCAATGTTTTTTTTTTACAAAAAATGTTTGTGCAATTTTTAAAGGATTAATTCCTCGCCTACACATATGTCTATTAAATAGATGTAGTTTTCTTTTAAAGGTCACATATTCTCCTCTTCTTCTTCAGTTTAAATAAGTCTCAGAGCTCCTCTTCAACATGTGTGTGAAGTTTCTTGTTCTAAATCCACTCTGATCCTGTATTTGATCATGTCTATAAACCCCTCTATTTCAGCCCTGCTCAGAACAGGCTGTTTCTGTGTCTGTACCTTTAAATATGTAAATGAGCTGTGTCTGACCACGCCCCCTCTCTGGAGGGGCTTGGGTGTACTCAGTCTTTCTGGCTCCATGTCCTATTGTTTACGGTGAGAAGGCAGACTCAGAGGGCAGAACAAACACCTAGCTGTGGGAGTGTCACCCACCTGGGGGAGGGGCTACTGCCCTTTGTGATGTCATGAAGGGAAAATCTCCAAACGGCCTGTTTGAGCACACATTTTCTGAAAAGTGGAGCAGGGAGAAGACAGAGCGGATGGACTTTTCTCATGATTGGGGGGTTTGTAGACAGACTAGAGACACATGGTGAAGTGGATTTTACAGAATATGGGACCTTTAATGATTTGGTACTTTTAGAATAACAGAGATTGTATTGGCCCCGTGACCCTTTGACCCCTGCGATTGATGGACATGTATCACATCTCAGCATAGTGCGTGAGTTTAAGAGAAAAGAAGCATTTAAAGAATCTCTCTGAAACGACAGCTCTTTAATGAAACTTCAGTTCTGATTCTATTACAGACTTCAAAGAACCAAACGTTTTTTTATTTGAAGTCCCTGAAGCTCCGACTCAGCGGGGGGGAAACGGAGCCAGGATTGAAACTCGCTGGAAGAAAGCTTTACATAAAGATATGAAAAAAAAAAAAAAAAGGTTTTTAAACTCATCTAATGAACTTTGATGTCTGATCATTTCTCTAATGAACATGATGAAGACACATCAGGTCCTTCTGAGCGGAGGTGGATGGAATGATGACCGTGAAAAATGCGGCCCTTTTGATTTCAGCGACGCTGAAAACACGGAGGGAATCACGGAATCTGACAATGAAAACGCAGAAATATCAAATGTGTGAAATATCAAAAAGTAAAAAAATCAGTGGTTTCCCGACCAACACTCACCTGGTCGTTCACACATGCACCTCACAGCGGGAGAATATCCAGGAGGGGGCGTCGCCGGGACACGAGAGTAACCTCCATCCAGGTGACAACATGTGGTTACATCATGAAAAACAGATTTAAGAACTATTAAAAAAAAACGGATTTCATAGGACCCTACAAAAAGAAGATGTTGATTTATTAATATCTGTGTTTTTCAAGCAGTAAATTAAATCAAAGGTCAACGAGTGTAAAAAGTATTCTCCCTCTAATTAAAATAATCAAAGTGTAAATAGTAAAGTATCGTTGACCTGTGCGTCCACATGGAGTCATCGGTATCATCGTTATTCATTCATCACGCCGTGCTCCTCAGCTTTTATTAAAAATGTAAAAGATAAACTGCAGAGATGTAAATGAGTGTTAGCCGTCGCTCCGGAGCGTCTGGAATAACTCACCTCGCTCATGTTTAATTAATGGATCTCTGGACCGCCTTCTCTCACGTTGTCTGCATTAAGAAACGGAGCGTTTTCCTCTCAGATGAGCGCGCTGCGATCCTGATCTCTGCTCTCAGAACGCCCCGACACGCCGCAGCAACATGCAAACACTCTGCAGAGGAGGGGGAAATGTTCCATGTCACTAAACAAACCAAACACCAGACTTTTTAATTTTGTTTGTGAGCACCGAAGGCCGGATTCCCGATCTCTCTGCTCCGAGCGCGACGACCACCGAGCTGCGTTTGATACCAGATAATTGACCGCCATGTTTTTGCAAACTGTTGTTGCTCAGAAAGCAGACGAAGAAGAAGAAGAAGAAGAAGAAGAAGACGAAGAAGACGAAGAAGAAGAAGAAGAAGAAGAAGAAGAAGAAGAAGAAGAAGAAGAAGAAGAAGCTTTTACAGATCAAAATGGCTCGTGGCCGCTGCTGTGTTCAGGGTTTGTAGGAAAATTCAGCCCCGGAGAAGCATCAAGCGTTTATAGCACACCATTATTCACTGGTATTATGATCGCTGTGTGTGCAGAGAGTCAGCTGTTGGATTCCTGAGGGGACGATCTGAGCTCTGGGTTTGTGTTCCCACTTCCTGCCATCTTTCTCTGGTTACTGTCGTCAGGAGGTTCACATTTACAGAAAAGACGGAGACATTTAAGAAGTGCCAAAGCAGCAGGTGTGGTAGTCTAATTTGAAAAAAACCCAGCAATAATCCCTGGAAAACCGCCAAAACCAACAATAAGTCCCAGATCATGAAATGCATCCGTCTCTGGGGACAACAAAAACCAAACCGACCACGCATTTGTTCCATCCTCGTGTAGTTTAAAAAACAGATCAGTGGCGTCCCATGAGCTTCACATTGTAGTTTCACAAAAAACAAACCTGGAGGAAATGGAGCATTTGTTTGGGACTATTTTTAGCGGCGGATGAATCCACATTTGATAACACAATGATTGTTGCTAGAATCTCTAGAGGCGCTTTGGGGAACTGCTGAAGGACGGCTGTTTCCCACACTGAGATGACACTCAGGCGTTATTACGGCCGCCAAAGTATATTTCGCAAACCTCTCTTTTATCTGTATTTACTCGCTATAGGAACACGGAGGTGCAGGAGAGAGAAAGTCAGCGGGGGCGTCCCTCCTGTAAACACACTGATTGAGGTTTGATGTCGTCCATTTCTAAATGTTTCTGAAGCTGCTGTCTTGAACTCTCAGTTTAGCCTAGTGGTGATGTCACACGCCTCATGTACGGAGGCCATAGTGGGAATTTGGGGTCGGGCGGGACCAGCTGCTGTGTGTGTGTGTGTGTGTGTGTGTGTGTGTGTGTGTGTGTGTGTGTGTGTGTGTGTGTGTGTGTGTGTGTGTGTGTGTGTGTGTGTGTGTGTGTGTGTGTGTGTGTGTGTGTGTGTGTGTGTGTGTGTGTGTGTGTGTGTGTGTGTGTGTGTGTGTGTGTGTGTGTTGATAACTTCACATGAAACTGATCACAGAATCTGTTTATCGGCGCTCGTCTCACAGACACTTGCTGGTGAAACAGGAAGGGGGGGGGGGGGGGGAGAGCTGAGGGATGAAGGAGCGTTTGTTTTGCTCTGAAGGTCACAAAGTAAGACTTTAAAACAACTCCGGTCACTGAGATGTTTTCCTTCAGCCCCCCCCCCTCCGTTGATTCACGCTCAGTAATAAATCAGAGGAGATGGCAGCAGTTGGCAGAGAGCCTGGACGAGCCCAGCAGGTACAGCGTGTCGTTGTGAAGTGAAAGAAGCCGGAAAGGAAAACCCCTCCATCGGAGTTATTTAACCTGTGATGTCACCTGAGACCCCCACCTGTTGAACCACAGACTCCTGCAGATCATCACAGGAGCAGTCGGCTGTGTCTTCACCGTACAGGAAGCTGATAGCCTCAGCCCCCCTGGACTTTTAATATCTACATATGGAGACACCAATCCTGTTTATATTCATGAATATGAACACACACGTTTTTATAACGCATCCATTTTGATTTTATGAACATTAAGACTTATTCATAATTTTGACAACATTAAAGTCTTTCTATGTGATTTTTCACACTTAAATATAAATCAAGTATCTCCTCTGAAAATAACTCTGTGAGTCATGACTGTCTACAATGGGTGTAACACCCGAGTCCCACTGTCTGTGATGTTTTCAGAGTTTTCAGAGTCCTATCTTCACTTTGTTTACATCGCCCGGACGGCCGGCTGACTCCTCCCCTCGTGTATAAAAGTTGTTTAATTGAGGGACTAGAGAAAAGAAGAATAACATACTGTACTCACTGCTTAACTGTGTTTCTAGATCACGCTCATTTCAGGTAAATTTACATGCAGTGTGAAGATACGAGCATAATAAAGATCGCTAGCATTAGCATGCTAACACAACAATGCAGCGCCAGTTGTTTTGGTTTCATGCTGGTGCTCAAGGGCGACATCTGCTGGATCAAAAAATCACATAGAAAGCCTTTAAGTGAAACCAGATATCACCGTCAGAGACATTGGCTGGAGAGAGACTTTGAATTCTCTCCGTTTATGAGACACACTGATTGTCGGCTCGCTCTAGAAATGAGGCTCACGGTGTGAATGACAGATTAGTTTCTCAGGGCCGGACGGGGTCGACCAGCAGAGGCTTCCCCGCTGACGTCCGTCCACTTCCTGCGTTGTCGCTCCTCTCCAGCTGAGGACGAATTATCCACCCATCACGTTTCGTCGACTGAGTTTAGAGCAAAGCAATTATCTGCAGCTCTGCAGGGTGACAGACACTTTTAATTGTCCTCTGTGAGGAGATAAAAAGGTGTTTGTCAACAGGCGGGATGTGGACTTTCTAAATCTGCTGTGGTTCTTGGAAGTTTAATTAAGCCCCGAGGATAAAGCCCGGAGGAGAGTCAAGGTGCTTTTTGTGTGAAACTGCAGCAGTCTGTTGTGTTTCTGCTCGTCCTGAAACTGAAGTTTTACAGGTCGAGTCTCTGCAATAAGATGATCATGAAGTAATAATCATGATCCATAACAAAACTGCATCTTTTAATACTAAGAAAATACACAGTACATGTTTTTAATCCTTAAAAAAACATACAAGTTTGATATGGAAGTCTATACTCATCATAAGACAGCAAAGTACAACAAATATTTCAAGCTTCATGTAGAGAGATTTTAATTTTTAATTCGAGGTTATAGAATAGTTAGATATTATCCAGACTATCGGTATCAGCTAATGTTATCGCAGGTATGCACCAATATTACTCGATTTCTTCACCAGTCAAACAGCATTTAATTTGTGTTTCACTGTCTTAAACTAGCAGTTTTCTGTCACCAGCAGAGGGCGCTATATGGATTACAACAAACATCATCACTCTGCAGAGTGTCGAGCGGTGATTAACTTTGTAGGGATGCAACGATTCACTTTTTTCAGTTCTGATCTGATTCCGATACATACTGTATGCACCGATACCGACATTTTTAAAATCTTAACTAATAATGATCTTGTTATTGTTGGGAAAATGTGTAAGGCTCACAGAGCTGTGGTAAACAAATATATAAATACATCAAATGAAAATCAGAAAAGAAAAAAAAGAAAGAGTCTGAACCTCCTCCAATCAGGAAGCAGAAACAACTGTCAGGTTTTTCAAATTAAAAGTTTTAAACTGAAGTCTAAGACTCTTCCATCTCGTCTGAACGTCGTCATGGAGACGATTTGTTGGCTCTTCTTCTAGTTCAGTCTGAACGTCTTCAAAGCGAGACTGTGCGAGCTGAGAACGTTTAAAGGGTCCAATCATCTTTCTTGATCAGTGACATGGATCGGCTTTGTCAGTCCGATATCCTGAAACTGCAACGCCATAAATGTGTAAATCTATATTTATCTATCGCTACAAATTGAACATAAATGTAAGAAAGACATCATATTTTTTTCTCTCCTCAATATTTATTTCAATATCGGCCACAAAAGTCCCATATCGGTCGGGTCCTATTTTAAATACGACTTTGAAAGCAGAAGAACACTGTGCATTAGCTGCTAGTTGTTAGTTATTCAGTTTTGGTCATGATGGCGTTGGTTTGGTCGTCACTGTTGGATGACTGGAAGGGGAGTAGTTTTATTTTGATGAATTAGCGGGTGGTTAAATGTTTATTGAATCTAAAACGTTCAGAAATGTAAAGGATGCTTGTTCCTGCAGCCTCATCGAGGTAAAGTTTTAAATCTCTGACACTTTGGCAGCTTGTGTAAGAGTTCTAGTTTCCTGCTCCCGCGGAGAAGGGGGGAACAAAATCTCCTAGAACAATCATGGTCTGGAAAAAAGAAAAGAAAAAAGAAAGATGACAGGATCAGAGAATTCTTAAACCCACAAACTGCCTCTCACGGACACCTGAAGCCGAGTGTCACCCCACAGCAGTGACTCACAGGAAGGTGATCCTGCAGCTCTGCAGGTGTGTCACAGCCTGCAGGCGCTCAGGTGACACCTCCACCTTCTCCAGCTCGCCCTCCGTCGCCCTGCAGCGCCGGCTCTCAAACCGCCACGTAACACTGATGTCTGCACTTCAAACGAGCTAATCTCCGACCGAGCCGGAGCCTCGGATCAAGTTCACTCCTGAAATGTAAATCTCAGCGTCGTCCGACCGCAGGTGTGAACGTGTGGAGCGGCGAGCGTCTGATTGATCTGCCTCTTTGATCCTCCTCTTCTTCTGAGAGAAACCTCGCCTCCTCTTTTCTCCTCCTCCACTGTGAGGTCAGAGGTCAAAGGTCAGGGTTCAATACAGGAGAGCATCAGTTGAACTTTTTGATCAAAGACGCTTGAACAGTTAAGAACAAAAAGTCTCATTTTGATTTACAAAAAGCCTCTAAAGTTTACAAGAGAAGGTTAAGAGGTATTCTATTTATGTTTTTGAACACATCCTAAATAACAAGGCAAATTTATTTCTATTTCAACAACAAGGCAATTCAAAGTGCTTCACACAACATCAAAAGCATCATGACAGAGGAAAGAAAAGAAACATAGAAAATATTTAAAATCACTAAAACAAACAAGTCACAATCACAGAGAAGAACCATTCGGACATTCCTGACCTAACTGAAGGTCATTCAGTGCTTCAGCAGGTCGCAGGAAACGGGCTGAAATGGCTGCTACAAAATCCATGCGTTCAAATGTTCTAATGTTTTAAAGATTGCATCTATTTGTTTGTATTTTGGAGTTTAACTGATTAATAAGCTGAATGTTTGTTGTAACCCTGCAGCAGTGAAACAGGCTGTGATGACTTAAAGTTGTAGTTTTTTGTCCCTCACAGGCTCAGGTTGTTGATCTAAGAGTGTGACATCATCACAGAGAGGATCCCTACAGAGACAGACCTTTGTGTTACACAGAAAGGTGATTTTTTTTTAGCCTCAATCGGCTGTTAAATCACTGTCCTCAAAAACACACGGGGAGTTGCTGCTCTACCTCTGTTCTGATTGATGCGTTTGTATGATTGTGAGACTATAATGTGTTTCTTTGTGAGCAGCGGTCCACACACACATCAGCAGCATAGAATAGAATAGAATAGAATGACTTTATTGATCCCAAACTGGGAAATTGTGGTATTACAGCAGCATGTTATCAAAGCAAATAAAACTATATAAGAATAGATACATAGTAAACACTTAGAATATACAAAATTAGAATAAGATTTATACATCAAGGATTTAACTTAACATTCCAACTGGTTTAAAAAAAAAGAAAAATGAAATACAGCATTTATTCAGGCTTGTCAACTGAATGTAAAAATACTTGCGAGGCGTCACAGCGAGTCGTTGACACGTTGAAACCTTAATGGACGTTTCAGGCGTCAAAAAAGGAACAGTTAAAGAGTTGGCTCGGACCTCCGCCCCCTCGCTGAGGAAATTAAAATGATTTCTGTGACAGCGGTTTAATGTGTGGGCCGTCAATTACACAAAGTAATACCGTGTGTGTCGATGGCTGTGTAGATTAGGCGTGAGTGGCAGCTTTATGAAGACAGGGACGCCTCATTTGTCAGATTTAGAGCGGCGGCGCGACCTCCACACTGCAGCTGCTGGATTTAAACACCCCGAGCTTCTACTGCAGGTCGGAGCAAAGACACACAGCTCAACACGAGGCTGAATACAAGGGGGCGGTGATGTAGCATCAGTGTACACCTCCGGACAGATGACCCGCTCTCTGTGTTTCAGATTTGAAGGATGCAGTGAAGGCGTAAATGTGACTCAATGAAAAACTCTTCAAAGTTAACAACATGTGGTGTTATCTGTTTGGGGCTTCAGAGCACGCTGTTCAGGAAAAATAATGTTCATCTCTCAACTCAGTTTGAATCGGCTTTCAGCAGCCGAGCTTTGGGGATTTTTGTTGAATCACTTTTTTTTCTACACATTGGTGGTATTAAAGGATTCACAGGCAGGAGATTTATGTGCTTACTCTTCAAACAGCTCTGAAAATGAATCCACTCTGCAAACACTCCAATCTGAACAGGTGTATCTGTCTATTTTCTACTCAAATATTTCTCATTACAATTACTATAAATCACATTTACCTGACAAGCTCAGATAAAACCTCTTATGTCAAGATACAAAAAGATAAAAAATAAAGCATACTGCTTGTAATGAGTATGCATAATCTGCTCATGGGGCAAGACAACTTTGACTTAAGAGTCTTGAAGTAAGATAGAAAATCTAAATTAGGTCAGCCATCTCATTTGAGACACATTTGAGACACTCAACCATTTCTTGCACGATTGGTAGACATTCAGAAGTTCATTTTGGGGCTTTTTATGTCTTTATCTTAGAGACAGGACAGTGGATAGAGAGAGAGGGGGAAAGGAGCTACAGGTCACACTCAAACCACAGCCTTTGTCAACTTGTCAGGTGAACGTGGCTTAAGATAAGAGTACTGAGATGTTTTTGATAAGAAATAAGATAAATAGCTTACACCTGCTCAGATTTCAGTTTTTGCTGTGAAATCTCAAAAACTGCAGTTCCTTGAGTTTCCACTAGAGGCTCGCAATCCCCATAGAGCCCCTTGTTAAAATGTCCAGCTTTGCTTTTTCCCCTAATAAATTATACTGAAAATAATTCACCATTATGCAGATGATCCTCAATTATTCTTACCAATGAAAACAGATGACACCAATCAGGAACTGCAGTTCCTCCAGTGTCCACTAGAGTCTGTCTCCTGCAGTGAGTCAGTCCCCATAGAGCTCCATGTTAAAATAAACATGTTTACATCCTGGTACAAAAACAGTTTGGGTCTCTAGAGCTCATTTCTGTCTTCAACTTTAAGTGATGTAGAATTAGGGGGCGTGGCCTCTTTGAGTGACAGGTGGGAGCTGCAGTTGGAGCCTTTTTTTCATGTAAATATCAGACACATAATTCATTGAGATTTATAAGGCATCATGAAGCGTTTGGTTTCAGCCTCTGACAGGAGCACGAGGAGGACAAGTTGATGTTTTAACTCGCCTGGCTGATCTGTTTACTCTCAGATCTCAGACTCCCCTGCAGGAGGTCTCCAGCTCTGAATGTGTTTACTGCAAGAAAGCAGCTGTGTCTGCTCTCATTAGGTGGTCTTCATACGTCTTCTCTGCCTTCGCCCGTGGATATTTATCCTTCCCGCAGCTTCTCTGGCTTCATTCTTTTTGGAGACATGTCCAGTGAATGCGGCCAGAAGACTGCGTTCAGATTTAGATTTCTGAAGTTCTGAGACTCGATCAAACCACTAAAAACCAAAACTAAGATTTAAAAGCGTCTCCCTGTACAGCTGCAGATGATGTTGAGGATTATTTGTGTGCTATGCTAACATAACTGCCATTGAATCAATTTGTAACAGAAGTATTGACTTGTGCAGCTGTAATGGTAAAAATCACATTCTTTGGGGATTCATAAAGCGGGACGCTCTGTTTCTGTTATCACTGCGTCCTATTCAAGCACTGCATTGTGGGAAACGGCAACCCTCGATTCAACACATTGTCTGTGTTTGCATTAGAGCTACTCTTCTTCTCTTGTTAAGCTTTACATTCACACAGAGCCGTGACCACACACACACAAAGCCTCATTCATCTCCTCTGAAAACATGGAGTCGTCCTGAATCAGGCGGTGAAAAGAGCTTTAGTCAATCAGTGCTAATTAGACCTCCTCTTCCTGTTGGCTGACTCTGAAAATCAATCATTGATTTCTAAAGATAACCAAAAAATCGACTCCAGGTGAAAGCCTGCTCTCTCCAAAGTCTCAATGTTCACTACATCTGCTCATCAAATGTTTCTTTACTGGATCTTTTAAACACCGCCTGCCCGAGGTGCAGTGATGTTTTGGACATGCCCCTCCCTCAACAGTTATTGGGGACGTATGATGTATGATGATGTGAAAGCCAACCAACCACCATTCACCGGTTTGAATGGCGAGTCATTTAATTGTATCCTCTCCTAAATTCACCTGCTGCGCTGTCATTGGCTGGAGGAAACACTCCAGCTCCGCCCAGAAACGTCCCGAGTCAACCAGAACAAAGCAGAACAGTAAAATCCAGTCAGAGGACAGAGTCTCTGCAGACACAGTCACCACCACACATGTACGGAGGCCCAGAAGGGACAATGGAGCAGCTTCACTTTAGGAGAAGTCTGTCTTTTATTTTGAAGGGGAAAAACTGCTGACTGTACATTTAAATAAATGCATATAATTGGGCCGGCAGCCCCCTCACTCTGAGGCCTCTCCATTAATGCATGTCCACAGGATCCTGTTTGTGCATGTGTGTGTATTTCGGCCTATGTGTGTGTAGCATGTTCATTAAACAGAGTGTAAAACCGAATTTCCCCTCGCGGGATTAATAAAGTATAAATTATAAATTATTATTATTTTTATTTTTATTATAATCTGTCATTGTTAATCACAGTCTGACCGCTCTGCTGTCACAGTGAACCCTCCAGCAGCTGAAGATGTGCACTCTTTTCCATGTTGCATGCGATGCACTTTAGTAAACCCTTGATGGCGGGTGAAATGGAGTCGTTGGAGTTTGATCTGTGGCAGTTTTTTAGCCTGTAGCCGTGTAGTAACGCCACAGCTCCAGGTATCTGTGGAGGAACTCGTAGCTTTTACATCCATTAACTGTGCTGCTAAGTGTTTGCATGCATTCATGTAGAGTGCCTTTTATAAGAGAGGACAGCTGAAGGGAGACGGGAGATGTTGGTAGGAGACGGTGGACGAGGACTATAGCCTCCGCACGTGTGGAACGTGACATAACCTCCAGACTCTCGCCGTGCTCAGTCAGAGCACCTTTAGAAAGATATCCCCTGATGGCAAACTGTACCGTTGTGTCAAGTGTTTGTATCGCTTTCTCACATCTTTCCAACGCAGCCGACAAAGTTAACCGCTTCACTTTTGTTTCGTCTCACTTCTGTCTCGTCGTTTTACCTCCTTCGCCTCCAAACATGAGCCGTTCAGGTGTTACAGGAAGTCGTTGAAGTTGTCGGTGTAACAAACATGAAGTACCTCCAAACTGCTCAGCCTGTTGTTTCGATCTTCCTCCACGCCATGAAGGCGCCAACTTACCAAAATGCACAGGCCTACGAGCGACAGTAACGTAGTACCCACATGTGCTTACCATACACACATAGAGCCGATTGTATAGATCGACCACATGGATGGGACACACTGTCACAGAAACCCAATCCCACTGAGTCCGGATCAGATCAACACACCCCTAGCTGTTCCCTCGTCTCGACTCTTACATCCATGCAGACAACCCGTTTGAAATCAATCACACTAAGTGTTCTCATATTCTGATACAGGACAGTCAAGCTGGTTATTTTTATGGAACAATGGATAAATGGATGTCTATTAAAGGCTTTCTATGTGATGTTTCACTCTCAAATATATAAATCAATTATCTCCTCTGAAAATAACTCTGTGAGTCATGACTGTCTACAATGGGTGTAACACCCGAGTCCCACTGTCTGTGATGTTTTCAGAGTTTTCAGAGTCCTATCTTCAGTTTGTTTACATCGCCCGGACGGCCGGCTGACTCCTCCCCTCGTGTATAAAAGTTGTTTAATTGAGGGACTAGAGAAAAGAAGAATAACATACTGTACTCACTGCTTAACTGTGTTTCTAGATCACACTCATTTCAGGTAAATTTACATGCAGTGTGAAGATACGAGCAGAATAAAGATCGCTAGCATTAGCATGCTAACACAACAACGCACCACAAGTTGTTTTGGTTTCATGCTGGTGCTCAAGGGCGACATCTGCTGGATCAAAAAATCACATATAAAGCCTTTAATGGATCCTCTGTGGCGTTATTTAGCAAACAAAATCCCTCAAAACTCCTCAAGACCAAAACTATGTTTAGTATTTCCATCAATGAATGTCCTACTTCAAAGAAAATCAGAAACTATATTAAAAAACAACTTTTTAATGGCTGCTGTGTTTTTTGTAAACTCCCAGTGTCCGTAGTACGGGAGCGTCTTCAGTCCGACCTGAGGACAGAACACTCTCTCTCTAAAGATTTATTTTTTTGCTTTTTGTGCCTTTAATGGAGAGAGAGGACAGTGGATAGAGTTGGAAATCAGAGAGAGAGAGAGAGGGGAATAACATGCAGGAAAGGAGCCACAGGTCGGACCTGAACCCGGGCCGCCAGCTTGGAGGACCAAAGCCTCCATACATGGGGCGTGGGCACTAACCAATGCGCCTCCAGAACGCTCTCTCTACATCCCGCCTCTCTTGTTATTAGCCTCAGGATACAGAGCAGCTTCTTGCTGATGGTGATGAATTCTTCATGACAGAGTAAGCGACGGAGGCCGAGTCAGACTTTTATTTATTCAGCAGCGATTGATTGAGCCAATATTTTCTCGCCAGGGTTGATTCATAATTCAGTGCTGCTGTGTTTTAATTCTGCGGCCGTCGTACATCATCCTTACCGAGGGGGTTGTTGGTATGCATGTCTGCAGCTCTTCTTCTTTTATTCTCCTCAGCCTTTTGTAACCGGGGAGCCGGCCTCTGGCCTCTGCTGTGCTCAGAATTGGAATGGGACCTGATTAGTCTCGCATCAGCGCCTCTGAGGGTGAAACCATTCAAGGCAGCAACAAGGGGGACGAGGTGGGGGGGGGGAGGTGCTGTGAGGCTTAATGAGTACCTCACATATAAATCTGTCACTGGGTCGCCTCAGAGTTTGAGAGCCAGCTGATTCAGATCATCAGCGTTGACGATGGTCGGAAGCTTTATTCCAAACACAGAATGAAGATGTTAGAGGTATTTCTGACTGTTGTTGACCTCTGAGGTCGCTGTTGGTTTCTATTGTTTACACAGGACTGGGAAAATCAAAAAGGTTCCCCTGAGTCTGACTCTGATGGATCACACTGAAGACATTGTTTTTACTCCTGTGAGTCTGGTCTCCTCACAGACGCTCCGTGGTCTCGGCTTTGTTTGACAGATTTCTCTCCGCGTTTGTGGTTTGCATCTCGCTGTTGCTCTATGCCTGAATCTTTCAGGTTCTGTTCTTCCATCCAGCAGCGTGAGAGTTTCCGTCTCGAGCGTCTTCCAGATGATGAAAGAATGTCTCACGTCAAACCCGAAGCTGTAAAGTTCAAATCGAGCAGGGCTCACATCGGGGGTCGTGTGTCGTCGCTTCAGAATCCATACCGGAGTGAGACATTTTCCATCCCTGCAGTGTGAACAACGCCGACGGGAGGGGATTTATGTGATTGCTGAGGTGAGGAGAGGAGGAGGGTTAAAGACTGAATAGCTCACAGTGAGACAGAAGGGAAGACGGATCCTGACAGGGAGGTTAAGAAACGTAAAAAAACTGAATCAGGATCCTGTGTTTGGCCGTCAGGCGGCTTGGACTTGCAGGTTGAAGTCAGTTTTCTAATTGCTTTGTTTCTGCTCTGTAGCTTTAAGATGCTTTCATTTCAGCCACGCTGGGAACAGTGGGAGGTCGTGATGGATTTCAGGGGGGGTTCATTGCATGCTCGTGGCGTCCTGACAGCAGCGTCCACAAGCTTCATAAACAGTCCCGACGTGCAGAGAGGCCGTAAAGCGTGCGTGAGAAACGTCGGCAGGAAGACAAAAGCCCCTCTCAGTCTGTGGCCGGCTCTCAGAGGAGCAGCACTTCACCATGAAGATAAAACTGATTTATTGCAGACATATCACACAAAGACAAAGCGGATCAAACAGCCTGCAGAGGGGACACTCGAAGCCTTCAGTGAGAGAAAGCGATCATTAAGACGGGAAAACACAAGAAAAGAGCAAAGATTTCTCCTCCAGAACAAACACACAACGTTGTTCCATAATCCTGACGTTAAGAGCCGCTCGTTCAGTGAAGTACCACATGGTCTAAATCTGTTGTTTGTACCAGTATGAGATGGTTTTTGAAGCCAAATAGACACGATCACTCGTATTTATACCAACTAGAGGTCTGCAGGGCCTTGTAGAGCTTCTTTTTTTTTTAAACACGTAATTCGGGCTCACATCGGGCCGGGCTCCGGACCGGGTAACAAGGAGGCAGAAAGGCGGAAGGCAGGTCGAGACCAGACGGAGGGTCGGAAAGATGACGCTTTGCAGACATGCTTGGGAGCCGGCTGGGATTTAGTCGGGCTCTGGTCCATATTTACAGTTATTAAGACGGACCGTTCCGGGTCGGACAGAACGTGCACGAGCTCGGGTCGGTTCAGGCTGGAGACCCCCCCTCAACCCAGTCATGCCCCTGTGCCCTACTGATGAGTTACATAACCAACCGTATGGCCCTTAGTTACCACCGCAACCAGAACAGCGATGCCACCTTCAAACAGACCCGGGTTGTGTTTGTTGCGAGCTCCAGGTAGTGACATCACCGATACTACCTCCTCCAACACATGGCCCCTACAACTCAAGCGTGTAGACCCACATCCAGGGGTTGTCAAGTGGGAACTTCCCTTCAACAGTGGTCAGGCCGGTCGATGAGCTCTAGAGCCAGCGACCCCCCTCCATGCTAGCTCTCACCGCCCATCATTACCCCCACGTTGACCTTCTTTATCTTACCCACCTTACCACATGGGCACCACCTCCCCAAGGGCATTGCCCCCCTTCAGCAGACCCAGGCCCCGCTGATGGAAGAGCTAATCCTCCATTTGATGTGTAACAACACAAAAGGTCAGAAATATGGAGAGAAAAGTGTGAGTGGTGCAGTGGTTAGCTCTGTCCCCTCACGAGGAGCGAGGAGGTTCCTGGTTTGAATCCCCGTCTGACAGGAGTCTCTGTGAGGAGTCTGCATGTTCTCCCCGGTTCTCTCCGGGTACTCCGGCTTCCTCCCACAGTCCAAAGACACGCTCGTTAGGTTCAGAGGTGACTCTGCATGGAGGTGTGGAGTGATGGGTTGTTTGTCTCCACCTGTCCGCCCCGTGTCAGCCCTCGACTGAAGCTCGCCTTTCACCCAACTTTCTTCTTCTTCTGTTGTTGTTGTTGTTGTTGTTGTTGTTGTTGTCAGCTCGGTTTTCTTTCAGCAACTGTCTGCTTCTCTTTTCAGCTTGTTGTTGAAGAGTCAGTATAAACACACTCACAGCTCGCTCTGTATTGAGTCTTAAATGGCGCTCTGCTTGAAAAGAAATGGAGGCCTCTGCTTACAGTTTAGATAAAAGGTGTTAAAAGTCAAGTCACGATTCTCTGACTGTCTGCCTCCACACACACACACACACACACACACACAGACACACACACACACACACACACACACACACACACACACACACACAGACACACACACACACACACACACACACACACACACACACACACACACAGACACACACACACACACACACACACACACACACACACACAGACACACACACACACACACACACACACACACACACCACAGATTGAAAGGCCTGAGGTCTGTCAGCCTCTGGATTCCCCTCAGGACTCGGTCCTCTGAATCCATCCTGACGTTCTGTCGGATATCTCCAAGCTGTCGTTATTTTCTGCCCCGATTTTTTCATCCCCGTCCTTCGAGCATGAAACCTGAGGATGTGAAATACGTTTCGGTTTCTCCTCAGACTGTCTGAGGTAAACGCTGCATTTCCCAGGTCGGGAGTTGAGTTTTAAATTCTTACTCTAAATCTTCAATTATTTCATTTTTTATTTTTTTGAAAAATGTTCACCTCTTAAGGAGCAGTATGTAACTCTGCCCCCTAGTGTTTAAAGTGGGTACTGCAGTCTAAATTCTAAACATCATAGAGAGCTGTCTCTCTCCCCCCCCCTCTTTAGAGTCCATGCTCACACAGGTCACCATGTGGTGGGCTCTGAAGCTTCAGTGTTTATCCAGCTCTGCATGGGTCTGTAAACCTTTCTGTGTTCTAACCTCTCTCCATTTTTCAAAAGCATCTCCAATATTGATCCTAGTTTGAGCACGTTTCTGCTCGTGGAGCTTATTAGAAACATGCAGAGGCTTTTTAGGTCGGGTACAATCACTTCTATCTGAACCACTTCTCTTGACCGCTTCCATCGCTGCAACACCTGTTGACCTGATAACTGCTCTCATATCTGACAAACCGAGGGGCGTCCAAAACGGCCGTGTGGGGGCGTGTCTTAAAAGCGCCTACCTTCTCTGGTCCAAACAAATCCAGAGCATTCAGGAGCAGAATCTAAAGTTAGAAGGAGGACATACTGGCTGCTGCATTGTTGTCAGAGAAGCCAGCACTTCAACATGTTTCCTTAACGTCTTTATTTTGGAAACAAATCAGAGCCTGTCGCCTCGTGTTTCCTTCTGTTCACGACTCTGTGACGTGTAATCAAACGGGTTGAGAGATCCTCGCCGTTCCCGCTGCTTTTACTGCACATGGCGTGCGCCTGTGTAATGGCGGAGTAAATCAGGCCAAATAGAGCGGCGATGCATGCAAATAAAAGAGACCTCGATTTATAGTTTAAAGTGCCTCACATCTGCAAACAGCTTTTCCATTAACAGTAACAAGCGAATACTGCGAGCAGTGAATCAGCGGAGGACATCAGCAGCGTTTGGTCGCTTTAAGCACGTCTCTCCTGCACTTTATTTTTTTTATTTTTTTTATAAGTGCACCAATTTAAAATAAAGCTGTGGAAGTCTTAAATGGCGTTTGTATAATCAGTGGAATAAAACGAGAGTGTGTCGAGGAAACGCTGGAGGAAGTCTCCGTGCAGCAGCTGAAGAAACGCTCTTCAGTGTCTCAGTTTAAACATTTATGATGACAACAATCTGTAACGTGAAAAGCTGTCGTATAGAGGGAATGATTTTAGCGGCGACGTGATGAACACATGGTGAGGCTGTGCGGCGAGAGGAAGCAGCAGAGAGCTCAGGGCGCACAGCCTGCAAGCGAGCGCCGTCAGCCGCCGGCCTGTAAGATAAATAAAAAGCACATTTCATTGAGTTTTATTTCATGAGCGCACCGGGCTGGATAATGAGTTTGTCCGACGGGCTCGTTTATCGCCTCAGTCTGACGCTTCGTCACGCCTCAGCGGCTGCTTCACGGCGCTGCAGGTTTTCAGAGCGAGGACGGAGACGATATGAGAGGCCGGGTGTGGAGACGAGGAAACGTCCACGTTAAGACGCTTATGTTGAACCAGACTTTTCTCTCTTTAAATGCAGCTTTCATAAAAGTTGTCAGAGAGCGTACTCTGTGAAAGTCTCTCTCTGTATCTCAGTCCCAAACGGCGGATTAAATCAGCGACGGTTTCATGGCGAACGCAGGTGAAGAAGTCAACCTCGGATGTGACGTTGATCCTTAGGGATGATTCGGCTGATCTGGCCGGCCGGGCGGGTGTCCCCCTTCCTCCCTCACCGCTCCATGTGTGTCCCTTTGGAAGCTCCACGCTCGTTCGATGAGGACGACGTCGGACGACCGTCCATCGAAATACCCGAAGCTGCGCTCCTCTGCTGACGACCTCAGGAAGACAGCTTGTTATCAACACGTTCTACTTTTGTTTTGATCCTCTCCCATTCAGCGTATCAAAAACCCTTCTGCCTAGTGGCGGGCGGCGGTATTGCAGCTTAGACACAACATTTAGCGAGCACTGCCAGGACTTTAATAAAAGTATTAATAATTAGTTTAAGGGCTGAGTAAGTTATGAACGCAAATCAAATCATTCAAGGTCAAATAAATGTTTCTCTCCAGGTGGACCTTCTCAGAATTCCAGGTTTTCCAGGATGAGTGAACTTGCATCAGGATTTATCCCTCGTGTTGAGGTGTCTTAAGTTGTCTTGTTAGTGACAAAGCCGAACCTCCAGCAGGCCCCGGTGACCCGACTCGTCTTAGAGAGACTTCCCTGGAGGTCAATTACTTCCTGCTGGGCGTGAGCGTCAGACTCCACAATGAACCTTGGAAGCAGTCTGTGTGTCCCCTCTGATCGTTGGCACATGAATAAAACATCGACGCCGTTATCTTCCCGCTGCACTCCCAGGTGAACGTTAGTCTGCTGCAACAGCTGATGGAGCCAAACGAGCTCGCCGTCTGCTGGAGAACCGCCGGGGCCACTCGCAGTCAGACGCTCGCTCTGCCGTCCAGGAAGAAAGAAAGAAAGAAAACTGGACTAGAGGAGGCGTTCAGGGTTTCATGTTTAATTCAAAGCGAACATAGAAAAGCTCTTCACACGGGAGCTCCTCCAGCTGCTGCGGTCCGGAGGAACAAATGGACAAGAGGAGCGCTGCGTCTCTGAGCGTTTAGTCTTCTGCAGCGTAATTCATTTATTAAGATATGATATTCTAATTATTCCGCGGGGCACCACTTCCTGTCTCAAACTCAAAGTTCTGCATCTGGTTCCGTTACACTTCATTAGAGTGACTGAGGGGTCCTTACATCTCACCCCCCCCCCCCCCCCCCCCCCTGTCTGTTACTGTCTCATTCTCATGTTTTGCAGCTTGCTCTTTTCAAAATGTCCTCCAGAAACAGTGTTTCATTGAGACGACAACATCAGGGGGACAAACTGGGGAAGTCTGGAGGTCATCTGACGACTATGAAGATGTAATGAATCTCTATAAACGGATATCTGTCGCTTTCTATCAGCCTTTTATGGAGTCTCTCTGTTCGTGTTTCTTTGAGCTGCTGGTTTCTCAGGCTCTCGGTGAGCGACACAAACAGCTCAGAACAGCTGTTTGAATCTCTTCTATGGGTGTGAAACGAAGAGATCGGGATTCTTTTTGTAAGCAGCAGGTCGATCGTCAGGAGGGCTGACTGAGTATTTTAACTTATTCTGAACATGTGTTGCCATCAGGACGTCTTAAACCCAGACTCTAAATCATTCATCCCCTCTGCAAAGTGACTTTGATAATGATAAAGGTATCTTACTATCAGACATTAAGGAAACATGTTGAAGTGCTGGCTTCTCTGACAACAATGCAGCAGCCAGTATGTCCTCCTTCTAACTTTAGATTCTGCTCCTGAATGCTCTGGATTTGTTTGGACCAGAGAAGGTAGGCGCTTTTAAGACACGCCCCCACACGGCCGTTTTGGACGCCCCTCGGTTTGCCAGATATGAGAGCAGTTATCAGGTCAACAGGTGTTGCAGCGATGGAAGCGGGCAAGAGAAGTGGTTCAGATAGAAGTGATTGTACCCGACCTAAAAAGCCTCTGCATGTTTCTAATAAGCTCCACGAGCAGAAACGTGCTCAAACTAGGATCAATATTGGAGATGCTTTTTGAAAAATGGAGAGAGGTTAGAACACAGAAAGGTTTACAGACCCATGCAGAGCTGGATAAACACTGAAGCTTCAGAGTCCACCACATGGTGACCTGTGTGAGCATGGACTCTAGAGAGGAGGGGGGGGGAGACAGCTCTCTATGATGTTTAGAATTTAAAGTGCAGTACCCATTTTAAACACTAGGGGGAGGAGCTCGGAGTAGAGCAACTAATCCTTTGCATTGAAAGGAGCCAGTTGTGGTGGTTCAAACTTCTGATTGGGATCCTCCTGGTCGCCTCCCTTTGGGGTTCTTCTAGGCACGCAGGGAGGAGACCCTGGGGCAGACCTGGAGTCCGCTGGAGGGGTTATGTATCCTGTCTGGCCTTGAAGACGTTACTGGGGAGATGGAAGTCTGGGAAGATTTACTTCACCTGCTGCCACCGCGACCCGACCTCGCAAAAGTGGATTGATATCAATAAATATAAGAGGAGATTCTGAACGTGTGTGCAGCTTTGAAGTGAACATCAAGAAAACTACAAAGTCAGAGATAAAAAATCATAATATTTTTTGTTATGCATTAAAATGTCTCGTAAACACACTGAAACTGTAACGTGTGTGTGTGTGTGTGTGTGTGTGTGTGTGTGTGTGTGTGTGTGTGTGTGTGTGTGTGTGTGTGTGTGTGTGTGTGTGTGTGTGTGTGTGTGTGTGCTGCGTCGTTGAATTGTTACACTTTGATTTCATTGATGTAAATTGTGCAGAAACTTTGATCTGGTGTAAAATAAATAACAATGAGTGTAAAAGGCGGCGTACAGAGCGAACAATGAAGCAGACGCTGCTAAAATAACTCAAAGTATAGATAAACATTTATGACATAAACAGACAAATCAGTGACACTCAGCTCCTCAATATACCAACAAAACTTGAGGACCATAAAGATTTTAAAGGTCACATATTCTGTAAAATCCACTTCTCCATGTTCCTCTAACATGTGTCTCTAGTCCATCTTCAAACCCTCCAATCATGAGAAAAGTCCATCCTCTCCATCTTCTGCCTGCTCCACTTTTCAGAAAATGTGTGCTCAAACAGGCCGTTTGGAGATTTTCCCTTCATGACATCACAAAGGGCAGTAGCCCCTCCCCCAGGTGGGTGACACTCCCACAGCTAGGTGTTTGTTCTGCCCTCTGAGTCTGCCTTCTCACCGTAAACAATAGGACATGGAGCGAGAAAGCACCGAGTACACCCGAGCCCTTCCAGAGAGGGGGCGTGGTCAAACACAGCTCATTTACATATTTAAAGGTACAGACACAGAAACAGCCTGTTCTGAGCAGGGCTGAAATAGAGGGGTTTATAGACATGATCAAATACTCTGTGAAGACTTTGTTTTCCGTGCATCCCGTTGTTGACGGTCTCATCAGCAGCTTTAGAAGCGAGAATGTTGTTGTAGTTTGGAGATGACTTCTGAAGTGGATTGTTTGCTGCACTTTAGTAAAACTTGTAAAATGAAATGAATGCTGATGAGTTCAGCTGGGAACATGTTGTTCTACATCAAACACGTCTCTGAACTTCTGTTATCAGTCGTACATTTTCAGCCCGGTGTGCAACGCTGGACAAAAATTGCCGCTGTGTGAATATGTTGATCTGTTCTAATGCTGCCCTGAGTGAAAGCAGCAGGTGTGTGTGTGTGTGTGTGTGTGTGTGTGTGTGTGTGTGTGTGTGTGTGTGTGTGTGTGTGTGTGTGTGTGTGTGTGTGTGTGTGTGTGTGTGTGTGTGTGTGTGTGTGTGTGTGTGTGTGTGTGTGTGTGTGTGTGTGTGTGTGTGTGTGTGTGCAGCAGACATGAAAGGGTTAAAGGATGAGAGCCAGTCAGAAGCCTCGGAGAAGCAGACAGAAGATGAAGTATTGACGTCCGTCCCTCCTGCAGTCAGGGCTGCAGTGCAGGAGGGGGTTAGATAACGAGCCGGTGGGGGGGGGTGAGGCTGGGTGGCCATGACGACGGGTCGGTGCACGGGGGGGATTCGGGAGGTGGATGTGCCTCCGGGCGGCGGCTGCTGCTTCGCTCCGTCAGCTCCTTTAGTTCTGCTCCGATCCAAAGGAGGGAATTATGTGCATCTCAAATCCCTGTTTCTGCTGCAAAATGTATGAGGAGGCGAGGAACCTGAACGCAGCACAGCCGGGGTCCACTACACACACACACACACACACACACAAACACACACACACACACACACACACACACACACACACACACACACACACACACACACACACAGAATAAATCATTGTTCCTCAGATAACACACACACACACTCTCATTTACATTTGTGTCAGTCGTCAGGCGGAGGTTGAAAGACTTCTGGTTGTTTTTCGGCTTAATCCCAAATTGTTTGGGTGTTCCTGCGAACAGGAAACAGGACACACACACACACACACACACACACACACACACACACACACAGATGCTGGGCCTGCAGGCTGCCTGCTGATGGATGTTGCTGCTGGTTGGACTTAATTAACCATGAACGGCCTGCAGAGTTCTGAGGAGGTTCCTCTAACTCTGATTTGGTGATTTGCAGCTCGCTTCTGACCACCTGATCGTCTCCTTGTCTCCTTCCCTCATCTCCTCGTCTCCCTGTCTCCTCCTTCCCTCACCTCCTCATCTCCTTTTCACTTCCTTCCCTCACCTCCTCGTCTCCTTGTCTCCTCCTTCCCTCATTTCCTTGTCTCCTTGTCTCCTCCTTCCCTCACCTCCTCGTCTCCTTGTGACTTCCTTCCCTCACCTCCTCGTCTACTTGTCACTTCCTTCCCTGACCTCCTCGTCTCCTTGTGACTTCCTTCCCTCAGCTCCTCGTCTCCTTGTCACTTCCTTCCCTCATCTCCTCGTCTACTTGTCTCCTCCTTCCCTCATCTCCTCGTCTCCTTGTCTCCTCCTTCCCTCACCTCCTCGTCTCCTTTTCACTTCCTTCCCTCACCTCCTCGTCTCCTTGTCACTTCCTTCCCTCATTTCCTTGTCTCCTTGTCACTTCCTTCCCTCATCTCCTTGTCTCCTCCTTCCCTCACATCCTCGTCTCCTTGTGACTTCCTTCCCTCACCTCCTCGTCTCCTTGTCACTTCCTTCCCTCATCTCCTCGTCTCCCTGTCTCCTCTTTCCCTCACCTCCTCGTCTACTTTTCACTTCCTTCCCTCACCTCCTCGTCTCCTTGTCTCCTCCTTCCCTCATTTCCTTGTCTCCTTGTCTCCTCCTTCCCTCACCTCCTCGTCTCCTTGTGACTTCTTTCCCTCACCTCCTCGTCTACTTGTCACTTCCTTCCCTGACCTCCTCGTCTCCTTGTGACTTCCTTCCCTCAGCTCCTCGTCTCCTTGTCACTTCCTTCCCTCATCTCCTCGTCTACTTGTCTCCTCCTTCCCTCATCTCCTTGTCTCCTTGTCTCCTCCTTCCCTCACCTCCTCGTCTCCTTGTCACTTCCTTCCCTCATTTCCTTGTCTCCTTGTCACTTCCTTCCCTCATCTCCTTGTCTCCTCCTTCCCTCACATCCTCGTCTCCTTGTGACTTCCTTCCCTCACCTCCTCGTGTCCTTGTCACTTCCTTCCCTCATCTCCTCGTCTCCCTGTCTCCTCTTTCCCTCACCTCCTCGTCTACTTTTCACTTCCTTCCCTCACCTCCTCGTCTCCTTGTCTCCTCCTTCCCTCATTTCCTTGTCTCCTTGTCTCCTCCTTCCCTCACCTCCTCGTCTCCTTGTGACTTCCTTCCCTCACCTCCTCGTCTACTTGTCACTTCCTTCCCTGACCTCCTCGTCTCCTTGTGACTTCCTTCCCTCAGCTCCTCGTCTCCTTGTCACTTCCTTCCCTCATCTCCTCGTCTACTTGTCTCCTCCTTCCCTCATCTCCTCGTCTCCTTGTCTCCTCCTTCCCTCACCTCCTCGTCTCCTTTTCACTTCCTTCCCTCACCTCCTCGTCTCCTTGTCACTTCCTTCCCTCATTTCCTTGTCTCCTTGTCACTTCCTTCCCTCATCTCCTTGTCTCCTCCTTCCCTCACATCCTTGTCTCCTTGTGACTTCCTTCCCTCACCTCCTCGTCTCCTTGTCACTTCCTTCCCTCATCTCCTCGTCTCCCTGTCTCCTCTTTCCCTCACCTCCTCGTCTACTTTTCACTTCCTTCCCTCATCTCCTCATCTCCTCGTCTCCTTGTCTCCTTGTCTCCTCCCCTAGTTGAGACGTTAGTTTTTTTTTTGCGTCTGGTTATCACTGCGGCCATTTGTAGGAGGAGGGAAAGTCTGCAAACAGTAATTACACGCCATTACACGGCTCTTCAAAGCCCACTCAGCTGTGACAGTACCACACACACACACACACACACACACACACACACACACACACACACACACACACACACACACACACACACACACACACACACACACACACACACAGTAAGGAGGGAATCTGTAGCTTTTATCTCAAAAGAAAATGTGGATAATTGAAGTCTGCTGTGGGCCGTGCAGGCCTGTGATTATCAGACAAGAGTCCCTTTACAAGCTGTGTGTGTGTGTGTGTGTGTGTGTGTGTGTGTGTGTGTGTGTGTGTGTGTGTGTGTGTGTGTGTGTGTGTGTGTGTGTGTGTGTGTGTGTGTGTGTGTGTGTGTGTGTGTGTGTGATAAACTGACCAGGATTCAAACCATGAAAAAAAACCTGATGAATCGACGAGTCAGCTGTTCTGAAATGTAAAGCTTCTTTGTGTTTAACCCTTTCTCCTTTCTCTCCGCTGCAGATCTGTCGGAGAAGAAGAGCGACCTGAGGGTGTGCGACGACTCCACCTGTCGATACGGAGGCGTCTGCAGGGACGACGGCGCTCAGCTCAAATGCGTCTGCCAGTTCCAGGTAAGCACGCCATGACATCACCTTCTTCTCTTCGTTGTTAATTCTCTTATTTCATGATGACTCTGACATCACTTCTGTGGCTCTCAGCTGCAATCCTATTGGTCGATAATTCAAACAGCTGGTTGCTATAGTTACGCCAATACGACGAAATAATACATTTTACGGGACTATTTTCAGCGGCGGATTTTTCCGGATTTGAATTGCAGGTTGAAAAAAACACTCAAAATTGGGCAACTTCTAAAAGATGAAACCACAGACAAGTTGAATTATGGGAAATGTAGTTTTCACTGGAGTTGGATTTTTACGGATTGATTTTATTCATTTTTATCAACCAGACATTTTTGGAGAATGTGTTTCTGATGTCATCAATTGCAGAGATACCCCCAGGACATGTTTAGCTTAGCTTAGCTTAACTTAGCTTAGCACAAAGACTGGAAGTGGAGGGAAACTGCTAGCCTAGCACCTTAAAAAAACACACTTTAGAACAAGTCTCGTTTATAACAACATCTCGTCAGCTGCATTCTGAGCTCATCAGACTCCAGACAAACTGTTCTCTCTTTCTATTGGATGTTAAAGCGTTCAGCCACGCTAATATGTTTTGAAATGCTTCATCACCGTCTCACATGATGTCATCTCACAGCCGGAGACAGCTGAGAACAAACACATCTCAGTTTTTTTAACCACAGCTGTCTGCGAGGCGGATCTGTTTTTCAAGCTAAACGCAGAAAAGACAAACTTAATAAGCGGCGTGTCGGGTTGATTCCCACGTCTTCAAAACCTTTAAAGAACGCCTCTCAGCTGGAGTTTGGATATGAGGGAGAAAAACTGACAGAACTGATGATAATAAGCAGAGCACCGCTGCTTCCATTTCACTCAGATTCAAAACTGTGTGTGAACTCTTGGATCTGTCCCCGTGTGCCCCCGAATCCGGATCAATCGCTGCTCAACAGTTCAGTCGTGAACGATCCTCCATGAGGACTGCAGCTGTTTCTGTCACATGCACGCTTCATGTGCTTTTACTGCTTATTTCCACAAAGTCCAGCCAAGCGAGCCCAGACATGAGCAGCTGTACTCACTGGTTCACAAGATCTCAGGAGAACTCCAAGATCACGCGGGAATACAGAGAGAAACGTGCAAACAACATGTTGCTTTGTCTTTCCGAGGATGACTTGTTTGTTCGTGATTGTTTTTGTTGATAAAGTGATGGAAAATACGATCAGGAGTCCGTATATTGTGTTTTATTTTGAAGTTGACCGGACGCTCTGTGCGTTCCCTTACCTGACTTCCTGTCCAGATCGATCTATTCAGTCCAGCTTGATGCGTGCTCGCAGAGTTCTCCGTTCAAAATAGACTTGAGCTGAGTGGCACTGCTGGCTTTTCTGCTGTAAAAACAGGCTTTTTATGAATGGGTGTGTATGTGACTTCCTGTGCTTCTGCAGCCAGCCTCTAGTGGACACTCGAGGAACTGCAGGATTTTACACTTCCGGTCGCCGCTTGGTCGCCGCTCCTCAAACTGATGGTGCTGTAAATCTACTCTTTGCTGGAGAAGCGTAGTTAAAGTCAATAGAGTAAGCAGCACACAGAACCGCCATTGTTGTTGTAGTCCGCCTACTCGCTCATGGCTGTTGACCGGAAGCGTAATGAGTAGAGCTGGTTATTGTCCACAACCTCAAGATTCAGTTCGATATTGATCAATATGCTTCAATATCGATTCAATAATACACATAAATGAGAGAAATACCCAGATAACTCATCACAGAACCTTTTTAGATTTGTTAAATAGTTGTGTGTTTGTATTGGGTTAAAACAAACTGACTCAAAAATGTATTTTATCGTTTAATAAACAAAGAATAAAACATGAAAGTACAGGATGATCTAAAGTGCTAAATTGTGCCTGACCTGAATTCACAGCACCCACAGCGCCCCCTAGTGGAGAGGGATGTCATTACAACGGGGAAAAAAATCAATGTCAGGATTTCCTGAATTGGGAAAATAATAATTACAATGCATTGATAAGCAACTTTTTTTTAACCGGCGTTAGTAATGAGAAAATGTGCGATATGTCTCCGTTTTGAGAGGAACTGCATATTTCCAGTTTACACGATGACGGAGACGACGCATCTCAAACGGCGTTGTTGTTTAAACCAACAGCACGAACGCGACAGAAGGTTTCTGCATTGAGCTGAACTGGTCGTGTAAACGGGGCCAGAGGATGATAAAGTTCTTGGGTGATGGATGGTTTTCATTAATCACAGGACTTTACATGGAGGTACGGTGTAAAAGAAATCGTATCCCTCACAAGCTGATCATTTCACTATTAAACCACATGTTCCTCTTATTAATGGCGGAACATGTGGAGAACCTCAGGCAGACACACTTTAGTACTCAGTAACTTAGTAAATGTACCCACGTATCATTTCCCCTCGGCCTGCGTGTTTGTGCAGTCTGAACCGGCCGTGCAGAGGTCACACGGGTCAGCTCTGCAGGGCTCTCACTGCTAAATGATTGATGGCTTTGGGTTAATAGAATATGGATCTGTGAACACTGATATGCGTCCTTGGCAGCGTCGGTTTGTGTGTGACGGCAGAGTCGAGTTAATTTGTGTTAACCTTCATGCAGAATAAGTGAAAACTGCTGATCCTCCTCCTCCTTTTTGATTTCTCCTCACACACCATGTTCACATTACTGACGGCTTGTTTTCATCAAAACCACTTCTTCTAATAAAGTCCCAACACAAATCTGCACACTGACTCTATAATCCTCCTCCTCATTTCTTTCTTCTCACACTCGTCGCTCTCTCATCGCAGTTAGAGTACACACGTCCATGACTTTTTACCCCTTTCGTATCAACGTTGATCAGAGGAATTCTGTTATTTTAAAAATATTTTAGGTCACATATTCTGTGAAATCCTCTTCCCCATGTTCCTCTAACTCTAACATGTGTCTCTAATCTGTCTTCAAACCCTCCAATCATGAGAAAAGTCCATCCTCTCCGTCTTCTGCCTGCTCCACTTTTCAGAAAATGTGTGCTCAAACAGGCCGTTTGGAGATTTTCCCTTCATGACATCACAAAGGGCAGTAGCCCCTCCCCCAGGTGGGTGACACTCCCACAGCTAGGTGTTTGTTCTGCCCTCTGAGTCTGCCTTCCCACTGTAAACAATAGGACATGGAGCGAGAAAGCCCGAGGACACCCAAGCCCTTCCAGAGAGGGGGCGTGGTCAGACACAGCTCATTTACATAATTAAAGGTACAGACACAGAAACAGCCTGTTCTGAGCAGGGCTGAAATAGAGGGGTTTATAGACATGATCAAATACAGGATCAGAGTGGATTTAGAACAAGAAACTTCACACACATGTTGAAGAGGAGCTCTGAGACTTATTTACACTGAAGAAGAAGAGGAGGATTTGTGACCTTTAAAGAGCCCAAAGTGACGTGGATCGTCACCATCAGTCTGATAAGCGATATGTAAATTACATCAACCTCGGACCTGATACTGATGTAAGTTCAGATCTGCCCCACCTCTAGTTGTATCAGTGGTAGACCTGCAGGGCACTCCCTTGTTATGCAAGTTAAAATCACTGTTCAGTCAATCTTGCTCTCTATCCCTCTTCCTGCATCTTATCCCATCTCTCCCCCTATCCCTATCTGTTTCGTCATGAGCCGGGGATCCGGCCGAAGATTTCTGCCTTTTAATAAGGCAGTTTTTTCTTACCACTGTAACTTTTGCTGCTTTGCTAAAGTGCTCATGATGGATAGGCCGGATCTTTGTAACATAACAATAAGTAAGGTCTTTTACCTGCTTTATGTAACATAACAATGAGTAAGGTCTTTTACCTGCTTTATGTAACATAACAATGAGTAAGGTCTTTTACCTGCTTTATGTAACATAACAATGAGTAAGGTCTTTTACCTGCTTTATGTAACATAACAATGAGTAAGGTCTTTTACCTGCTTTATATAACATAACAATAAGTAAGGTCTTTTACCTGCTTTATGTAACATAACAATGAGTAAGGTCTTTTACCTGCTTTATGTAACATAACAATAAGTAAGGTCTTTTACCTGCTTTATGTAACATAACAATGAGTAAGGTCTTTTACCTGCTTTATGTAACATAACAATAAGTAAGGTCTTTTACCTGCTTTTTGTAACATAACAATGAGTAAGGTCTTTTACCTGCTTTTTGTAACATAACAATGAGTAAGGTCTTTTACCTGCTTTATGTAACATAACAATGAGTAAGGTCTTTTACCTGCTTTTTGTAACATAACAATAAGTAAGGTCTTTTACCTGCTTTATGTAACATAACAATGAGTAAGGTCTTTTACCTGCTTTATGTAACATAACAATAAGTAAGGTCTTTTACCTGCTTTTTGTAACATAACAATGAGTAAGGTCTTTTACCTGCTTTATGTAACATAACAATGAGTAAGGTCTTTTACCTGCTTTTTGTAACATAACAATAAGTAAGGTCTTTTACCTGCTTTATGTAACATAACAATAAGTAAGGTCTTTTACCTGCTTTTTGTAACATAACAATGAGTAAGGTCTTTTACCTGCTTTTTGTAACATAACAATAAGTAAGGTCTTTTACCTGCTTTATGTAACATAACAATAAGTAAGGTCTTTTACCTGCTTTTTGTAACATAACAATGAGTAAGGTCTTTTACCTGCTTTTTGTAACATAACAATAAGTAAGGTCTTTTACCTGCTTTATGTAACATAACAATAAGTAAGGTCTTTTACCTGCTTTTTGTAACATAACAATGAGTAAGGTCTTTTACCTGCTTTATGTAACATAACAATGAGTAAGGTCTTTTACCTGCTTTTTGTAACATAACAATAAGTAAGGTCTTTTACCTGCTTTTTGTAACATAACAATGAGTAAGGTCTTTTACCTGCTTTATGTAACATAACAATAAGTAAGGTCTTTTACCTGCTTTATGTAACATAACAATGAGTAAGGTCTTTTACCTGCTTCTTGTAAAGTGTCTCGAGATAACACTTGTTATGAGTTGATGCTATACAAATAAAAATTGATTGATTGAATAAAATTTATTGAATGTAGTCTGGTGTGTTTGTAGAGAGTGATGTAACAGATGTTTGTGGTTAAAAAAAAGAATATTCCTCTGTAGTATAAATGTCTATCTCTATAGGGATCCTTTCTGTAACGTTGTCAGACTTTTAGAATAACAACAACTTTGAGTTGATGATATTGCACAGTGATGAGGCTTGAAGTAAGAGAAAGTAGATTATAATAATATAATAATAATAATAACTATTATTATTATTATTATATTATTAGTAGTAGTAGTAAAATCTACCTTCTCTTACTTAAAGATCTTTATTGTTAAATTAGTCAAAGGGGCCGCTTTAACATCAACCTCCTCTCTGCCCTCAGCCGCTCTCCCTCCGGTCACCAATCATCACCATCAGGTTTTATAGTTCGACCTGTTGAAGCAGCAGGGGTCACATTGAGACTTAATTAACATTTGATT